>NW_026460981.1:0-68349 GCF_021730395.1 Mercenaria mercenaria | reverse complement strand
AAAATTATTCAAATTATCCCCCTAGGGTTAAATATGGCCCCGCCCCGGGGGTCACATGGTTTATATAGGGAAAAACTTTGAAAATCTTCTAGTCTTACACCACAGGGCCTAGGGCTTTGATATTTTGCATGTAGCATCATATAGTGGTCCTCTACCAAGAATATTCAATTTATCCCCCTAGGGTCAAATATGGCCCTGCCCAGGGGGCACATGGTTTATATAGACTTGTACAGGAAATTGGTTTTTTAAATCTTCTTGTCTGAAACCACAAGACCCAGGTCTTTGATATTTGGTATAGCCTTTTGGTCCTCTACCAAGATTGTTCAACTTATTACCCTGTGATGAAAAGAGGTCCTGCCCTGGGGGTCCCTAGTTTTACATAGACTTATATAGGATTTTTTTTAATATCTTCTTGTCTGAAACTGCAAGGCCTAGGCTTTGATATTTGGTATGTTGCATTGCCTAGTGGTCCTCTACCAAGGTTATTCAAAATATGAAAAGAGGCCTCACCCAGGGGGTCCCAAGTTTTACATAGACTTATATAGGAATAAACGTTAAAAATCTTCTTGCCTGAAACTGCAAGGCCTGGGCTTTTCATATTTGGTGTGTTGCATTGCCTAGTAATCTTCTACGAAAATTGTTCAAATTATGCCCCGGGGGTCCCAAGTTTTACATAAACTTATATAGGATAAAATTTTCCAACATCTTGTCTAAAAGTTCAAGGCCTAGGCTTTTGATATTATGTATGTATCATTGCCTAGTCGATCTCTAAGAAGATTGTTCGAATTATGCCCCTTGGGTGAAAAGAGGCCCCGACCCGGGGGTCACTTGTTATATGAGTTATATAGGTAAAATACTTAAAAAATTATCAGATCATATGTCCTAGACTGTTTATAATTACCTGATGACCCCAAGTGATTAGGGGTCACCCGAATGTGATCTTGACCTACTGACCTGCTTTCTTGTTTTTTTAAGATACAGCCTTGACATTTGGATGATATGACTGTACAGTTTTGCACACAGATCTTAAAACTGACTTTCAATGACCATGAATGTGACCTACTGACCTACTTTCTTGTTTTTTAAGATACAGCCTTGAAAATTGGATGACATGTACAGTTTTGCACACCGATCTTAAAACTGACTTTCAGTGACCATAAATGTGACCTACTGACCTACTTTCTTAATATTTTAGCATCAGTTTGACATTTGAAACATGGAGCTCATATTACTTAGGTGAGGGATCCAGGGTCATCATGACCCTCTTGTCGTGATTTATTGTTCAATTACTGAAAGAAATACACAAGTATTCAACATTCTTCTACGTATATGTCATTAAACCGTTCTTCAAAATGCCGCCTAAATCTTCAAGACTGGACAAGTGTTCGTTTACTTATTCAACGGTCAATTCAAGCAACTGCCGTAAGTACACAATAAAAAATAAATCAAAATTTAAAACTACAAAAAAAAAACCGCTAGTTATATTTCATAAAATATTGTAAGAATAAAAACAATATCGATAAAATAACATTACGTTGAATTAATAAAAATAATCTGAATTGAATTTGAACCCATGGTCACGTGCGGGGAAGTCGAAGAGCTAACCACATTCAATTTGGTAAATTTGGCTAAAGTAGATATTTTCAGAATACAGATATGGCGTGCAATAACGAAAACGGTCGACAATATTGGCGAAGATTATTGAGTGCCAGGTCAGTACTCACTGACAATATATACAGACCAATGAAACAAACGAGACTACATTGTTTATATAAAACGGTATGTCAAACTTCTACCTTCTTCACCATAATATGAGGTTATTTAACAGTGATGAGAACAATACGTAATATTTTTTGTTCGAGAAATAGGTCTGCATAGTTTTAATAGACATGTGAGGGTGTTTAAATCTCCTTATAGGTCTATAAAGACCATGCACACCTATTTCGTGAATGCTAACTGACTTAGCTACATGTTCTTTTGTTTTTAATAGTCCGGATTGGTTTCGGGATTGTAAAGAAACAAATAGATAACGGAAAGAACAAGATCACGTGCTAAACTTTGTCGGGTACTTTGTAATATACTGAACAGCAAAAGAAACTATCCAGATGTATAACTGGGGTATTTTTTTATTTTATTGGCGCAGGTAGAACCCATTATGAACAGAAGTCCAGCAACAGAGAGATAGCGATATCATGCACATGCGCATACAAAATGTGAACTAAATTTTTACAAGTATACGTAATATTCAGCGTATGCCAAAGACTTTCAGGTAATCTTAACCTGATCAGAACTTTAACGCTTACACAAAACTTATTTGTGAATAATTTTTCTTGTCTGATTTTTGTCGCTTGAGATGTTCTTTGAACCTACACGTATGCGTATCCGCCCAAGTGCAACATCACGACCTCTCTGTTACAAAGTATACAGCCAGACATGTGTTAAGCAACCCACAAAGGAATGAACCTATGAAGTTGCCAAAGGCAGGTGGCTGTCTAATTCTTGATGCAAGGGCCAGCTTAAGATCGGTTGAGATCAAGGTAGAACATACAGATATTTTATGAGGTTCGCTATATCTATGTCGTTTTACGACGTCAGTACAAATATTCTTAACTATTCTTATTAGCATGCACAAACAACAAACACAAAGGTAGATGGGAAATGGCCGCGACTTTATTTCATTGATATCATGGCACAGCATGTTTAAATTTTAAGAAATGAATATGAACACAAGAACAATCACTAGCTAAATGGCATAGCAACTTACAGGCAACGCAAAGTGGCAGAAGCCCATTTTATAGGCTGACAATGAAGAAACTGGCAAATTGCAGAGATTTCTCCATTCACAGCCGATGAGAAAGTGAGGCGAATTGCTCAATGTTTACTTCAATTCATAAATTGCTATATGCCATACCGAAATGCACATACGTTAACATGTGTATTTAGGGCCACTAAATATTTTATGAAATAAAATTCGTCCAATCAATACACAGAATGCTGTATTACATTAGCTTAAGAGTATATAAAAGGAATAACTCACCTTCGCTAATTTAAGACGTAAACAAGATACTTTTTACCATTTATAATGTCGTTCAATCTGTATTTTGTTTTACCATAACCGTTATCTTTATATTTGTAGCTGAAATTAGACGTCATGTTCTCTTGTACTGAAATTTAAAACAAAGGCCTTGACGAATTAAGAACATTTATAAATTGTTACATCTTAATGATTTATAATTAGTAACAAATAATATATGAATCTTAAAAGTATGTCAGCGGTTATACATGTGACCTAATATGAACCAAAACATATGCCAATACCTGGCTTGCTAATACTGTTACTGACAGAAATAGTATGAACTAGACATCATAATCTTCTCAAGCTCATATCTGAATGCCTGCAATTTCATTGCTGCATACTGGTCACAGCCGATATCTTTTAACGGGCGTTAGAAGCGGCTTATGATAAAGACAAAAGCGTTTGCTGCAGTAGAACATTGTCAATCAATTTGATTTTCCTTTTTGTAAGGCAGTTGGATTGCTTCTTAAATGCTGCATGTAACCCTGAACGTGGTTCGAACACTAAACAGAGAGCGACAAGTGATCCGTATCTTATGACTAATATTTTGCCGACTGCAATGGCCGATTTAAAATGCATTACATCTAATATTTTCATAAATATATTAATATCATTCCTTTTAAATTAAGTTTCTGAAATATTTACCAATGAAAACAGTTTCAAACAGCTTCAAATTTAAATCAAACGTAATTTTACCTTTTACCTGACGTTTACCTTTTACCTTTGATTCATTTTACCTGATGTTTCCCCCTAATGTTGGAGTATTACTAGCAAACTGAAATACTTAATGATTACAATATATTAAAACGAATTAGTAATATGGAACATTTTCATAATTATTGAGATCAGTAATTGTCAACATCATCATCATCGCCATTGTTGTCTTATCATCGTCAGAATATTATCACCATTGCCATCTTTACCATCATCGACGTCACCATCGTCCTTAACGTACTATAACGTACCAACATGATTTCATATCATTATCATTTCGTAATATCACAATCATTATTGTCATCATTATCATGCCATCACCATCATCATAACAGATTCGTTATACCCTATCATCATCGTAATCAAAAACATATTATCGTGTAATATCATATCATGTTATTCTCATAACGTACCATCATGGTAATCATTATCATCTCAGCATTGTTGTATCGTAATATCATGTTATATCATTATCATCATCATAAATTATAATTATTATCATATTTATGACCGTAATTTAATCGCTATCAACGCCATATTGTCACCAAATCATCATCATACCATCATCATCATATCATTATGATCATATAGACACAAACTGTATATCACCATATTATCATTATAGCATAAACATCATCATCATGAACAACATTATTGTCATATCGTCCTAATATCATAATCTTCATCATACCACCACCATCATCACCATCATCATCATCACCATCATAATAACATTATCATACTACATACATATCATTGCATATCGTCATAATAATCTACAATACGTGTCACCACCCCACATCACGCTGACAAAACTGAACATTTTTGATACCGATATTTTATCAATATTATCATCATTGTCAGTACTTTCGATTACCTCAAATTACCTTAAATTAAGCTTTTGTGACATGATAATTGTCCAACTATTAACAAACATACATGTGCGCAGAGCTGGAGATTTTGAATGAATGTTTATTATAAGCTGAATATTGTTCAAAATCAAGCTTATTTATGCACGTCAATAACAAAATTGTATAAAACTTATCTTCCTTTCGTGTCCCAGCAACCATTCTTTCTCTAGAATTCCATCCAACCAACGTAACAGCTTAAATTCATACAACAAGGTAACTTTTATACAGCAATTTTTCTAACGATGTTGTTCGGACGATTTCAGCTAGCAAACTGGTTCAAGGGCGTGGCAAATACATGCACGGACTTCTCGTATTTTTTGCCGCCAAGTGTGTAGATAATAGATAAACGAAACAAACCGTATAATGGATGCAAATAATGATGAATAATAGCCGACAAGTAATCTCTTTCAACATGACAATAAGTGCATATATATACGCAAAAAATAACATCATTTATTTCTACAAGAGAACATAAATGCATTTAATAAAAAAACTTAAGACTGATAAAGCCGTTTTGCACGAAATTCTTGCTATATCTTCTGGGCGTCTGTTGCATTGTAACATCCCAATTGCACGCTAGCGCTGAATTTGATTCAGTTGTGCAATGCAACCAACAATATTTTTTTTAACTTTTTGCTGTTTTTCGAGTGAGTCGATCATCAATGTTTCCAATGACAATAAAATTTCACAAAGAATATCGTTAGTTACACAAGCACGTGAATTGCGTGCAAAACGGCTATTGTGGGACAACTGACTTCACGATTGATCGATTTTTTAAATTTAACACGTGAAGTTCTTCAAGTGTAATGTGGTATGAAGAAAACAAGTCAAATATATAAATTTAAGTTTTTTGTTAAAAATTCCCCAGTTATACATCTGGATAGTTTCTTTTGCTGTTTAACTCCCTGGGGCCGAAATGCGACTATAGGCGTTATATTTTCTACCCCTGTTGCGTCGATATGCGACTATACGCGCGTTATCAGGACTCCCCAGGACGGTGATTGACGAGTATAGTCGCGGCACCGAGATCATGATAATTGCGATAAGTACTTGTTAATTTTTGATAATCTTAACAAAAGCAAAAATACTTTGCATACTGGTTTTTTTTTTTTTTGCTGTAATAACTACTAGTTGTGCTAATAATTAGTTCCCTTGTTAAAATAAATGTCTGTAATTATGCGGTAATGTAAATGAAATAAAAACACGATCTCCGCTGTGTTCGTTCATACTGTATTTCAAAAGAGTAAAATAATGTCGTCGGCCAGAGATCTTTCTTAAAATGAAGAAAATATTTATTTATTATCATGCTGATTCTGAAATATCAGTTCCGTCGGAATGATTCGATGCGATTCCATTATCAGACAAATGAATGGTCGGAAAATGTTAAGTTTAGAAGGCTGAAATATTGGTACACTTACATCACATACGATACAAATAGATAAAAATAACACAACGAAGCATGTTTCATAAAATACAAAAAAAAAAAGAATATGTAAATAAACGCATGTTTGTAAATTTAATAATTATTCAAAGATGGATGTAAATATTACAACTTAACTGTCTCAGCGCGTGACACACAACATTTGTGTACATGTTTAGAAATAGATTATACATCAAAATAAACCACTGATATTCACACAAAAACGGGTGTAAATTTATGTAATGCTGATGTAAATATTCAGTGATGCATTTCTATTTATTAGAATTTAATGTTCAAATATCTATTAAACGCAATAGGTGTGTTAAAATTGTTTAGTGAAAATTTTGTTCTATTTGGATATAAGCTACGGACGAAATTTGATATAAAAAATATTTGTTCAAACTTCGAGTACTTTGTAAGTATATTTTAATTTTCACCAAAGTTAATAAATGTTCCCTGCATGTTTTCAACTGACTGCACGCGAGTGTGATTATGATAAGGTTAGATAATGTTCTTCGACGTCAGGTGGTAATTCTTATCCCGCCGCAGCAGGTATGTTACGATATCGGCCTCAGGGAGTTAATGCAGGTTTTGTATTATTTCGTTCTTAAAATTCAGCACGCTATTTTGTGTCGAGACTGTTTACGGAAAAGCTTTAGTGCCAGGTACGTTTTATTTATTAACTCGAAATATCGAGAGCTTTAACCCGAAATTACGAGTTACCTTACTCGAAATTTCGCCTTACGATCTCGAAATCTCGACTTACGTAACACGAAATTTCGACTTACTAACTAGAATGCTTTGTGACCTTGAACTTGACCTGAGAGACCCGGGCGCATAAGCGCGACCCACCTTCTCATTATGTTTAACATTTGTGTCTAAGTATTTTAAAATCCCCGTATGAATGTTGAAGTTACAGCCCGGAGAAAAATTTACACGGATGCATGCACGCACGCACGCACGCACGCACGCACACACACACACATGCACACACGAACGCATACAATGTGTTTGCCTAGGTATGACATCGAAGACGTGCGCTTGATAACAGAGCAAGAAATGAGGACATTTTGAAAGACTGGAGACGTCTCGTTTTGTCAAAATGTTAAAACACCTTAAAAGTCCTTATTTTCCGTCAAAACGTAAAAAACAAGTCTCAAATAAGGGAGTCCCAAGTGTCACTGCTCATCTTATACATCTTATATGTTTGAAAACAAACATTGACATTTATGCCTTGGGACATAAATCACATCTAAAGCCCTGATTTTACAATCATTATGATATTTGTTACAGGTATAAAACCGTCAAGGTTTACATGTAATCGATAGAGTGTTAAAACATCCATACAAATTACAGCATACGATCGTTACGGTACTAGTATCATAGATCAGTGCAATTGAATAAACTCGATAAATTCGATATCTTCCGTACATTTACGTCCATCTCCGAAATTTAGCGGGGGTCCATAAACCATGTTTTCAATAAAATCGATATTCTTCTAAAAAAATTCCGTAAGTCTAATTTAGTAGTATTGAGATTAGACAGTTCTCAAATCTTATGGGATGAGTTGAAGTCAGACGGATTACCGATTGAAGCAGTGCCTTATTTCATATTAGTGATGAGTACTATACGTAATATATTTTGTTCGAGAAAGGTTGGTTTTAAAATCTCCTTATAGGTCTATTAAGATCATGCACACCTATTCTGAAAATGACAACTGACTTACCTACATGTTCTTTTGTTCTTAGTTTGCTACATTGTGTTGTTAATAGCCGGACAAGTTCCTTATAAGCATTATTTGTTTTATATATAATAGCATACTGATCCATATATTTAAATGATTTAACGAACATTGAAATTCACCAGCTGCCTTTGTAGTTTTATAAAATGTATATTTTTTTGCAAATTATTTCGTTATCCTACAAATTGATTGCTTAATTTGTGATAATCCTGAACATGTGAAATACTACAATCATACGCCGTCTATGCTAACGATTTCTATACTGAAATTATAATACAATTTCAAAAATTGATAAAATGTCGGTTGAGAAAATCAACAAAGTTACATTTTCAAATCTAAGAGCTTTTGAATAGAAAATTTTGCCGATATGTATAACACTGCAGACGTAATTTGTCTCGCATAATAATTATTACGTTGTTTTCAGATAGCATAGATATATCTTTGATATACGCGGCTCCTTTATTTCATGTAGACAAAGTTTAATTTATTAGACCGTTATTATCTTGCATTTCGTTTCGGTAAGTGCGGCCGTTTTGCGTCTTGAGTCTTGGGTCTATACAAACCACGGTATTTACCTACTGACATAAATGAAGTTCATTAAATGTGACATATAGCTGATTTTATGTTTTCTTTTCCTTAGCATATTAGTAAATAAATGTTAAGTTTTAGTAACTTTTGCCCAACAGGTATAGAGTAATTAGCTATATTTTCAGCAGTGAGAAATATTGTCCGAGAATTTAGATATACATCCTTTGTAATGATTGATATATAATGTGAATTGTAATAGTATTATTATGTCAAAATGTAATATGTCATACTTTCTCCACATATATATATTTCACTGTTCGTCATATATTATGTAAATGTTTGCCACCATGAACTTAAAGCCCAGTGGAATATATTTGAATAAACTTGAAACTTGAAACTAACTTGAAACTATTTTAATTCTCAAAAGGTTGTAGAAAAAATCAAATAGAAACCAAATAATAACACCAAATTAACTCCAAAGAGTAATGCCTAGATATGACATCGGTTCAAAGTCATACAATACACAAGTATGTAAAAACAAATTAATTCACAGTAAGATAATTATGTTCTTTATTAATAATTGGTGTTACCTATTTTAATAGGTAACAAAATTGCATGTATTATATTTCAGAAGATCTTAATTCTCAAGGATTACCAATGTTATACTTGGTTTTAAACGTCGATGAAATATATCAACAATCACGTTAAGTTTTAAAATACATTTTATGATTTAAAATTTTTGATACAATGTCTACCACATGCAAATATAAAATCCTTTTAATATATAACCTCTGAAATGACTTTTTAGGCTTCGCTATAGTTTATGCTATTTCAATGTATGTTTAACTTAGGGAAATAGATATGTGTTCTTTATATCCGATGATTAGCTGAAACTATAAAGGTGAAGTTTCTTGTTTAACTTTGGTAGTAGACAAAAGTCACGATCTGAAGTGGGTGTTACAACTTATTTACAGCCAAACCCAGACATTTTACATATGCTCCCGTCTGATTTATGACTGTTATAAACTGGCTGAATTATTCGCTTTTGAAAATATGTTCTGCCAAGTGCTTTGAGAACACCGCTTGAAATCGATCAAAATATAGATGCATTTTCGTAGTACATTTACATTTACCCCAAAAAAGTCTAATATCTTCTAAGCTTTTATGGAATCATACATCACTGACTTTACTCGTGATATTACATACATCAATACAGTTGTGGTTCAGTTCGTGAAAGGATGCTTTAATTTTCAAAACATATTAAGTACATTTTAAGCAGTGAATATATTATCATGTAAGGTCATTACCATGTTGATAATTTTTGCTCAACTGACAGTTTATCCTAAACATTTAGTACATATACTTTAAAAATATGTATAAACTACACATCAAATTTAAATGGGTTCCCAATAATAAATCGAAACTCTTCCTGTTTGAGATATAAATTGGATAATACGCATTATAAATGTGCTAGCGAAAAGTTTGGACTTATCTGAATATTGATGGTAATATTTCATTTAATTCAAAATACAAATATATGCCTGTCTAGTTAATAACGACTTTTTCAATACATGTTAATAAGCAGCTGAATTTTATAGCTATTTCAGAGTGTTTTCAATGTATCAAACGACCGATTCTACCTATTTGTTGAGACTAACAGTACGCAATAGGTATTGACATTACATAATGAAATACAACAAGGTGTTAGCGATTTCGGCGACTGGTAAATGCGCAAATTGCCAATGGTTACCAATTCATATTTTCGGCCATTACAATCTAGATTTAACGCATATATTTTCGTATTATAAGATTTACACAGTTCCAAGGGACTGGTGTTTGCCCGTGCCCGGTAGGGCGAGGGTACCATTCTATCCTAAGGTATTCTGAAGCTGGAACTGATTGGTCAGTAATGTAAACAAACCCAAGAAGTGACTTTTTCAAATATGAAACTTTTTAGTGCCCTTAGGGGTTCAGTGGCATTTTTTTACATTTTTTGTTTTTATTTCTTATGAATTCACATTACTTTCCCCTATCAGATGCCAAAAAGAATGAATTTAAAAGTGCAAATACAAGACCTTTATTTAATGAATTCCTATGATTAACAGTAAACATTTGACGTGTTTACAATAACATCCTTCTGGAAAGAACAGCCAGGCTGTAAATTAAGTCACGGTATTTCTTAACCATCAGTTTAGCCTTTTGATTTCCTGAATCTCAGTAATTATAATGCGGTCATCCAAGGCTCTAGAGGGAGCGTAAATGGTAGTTATATTGCTTTGACGTAATCAAAATTATATGGGTGATTTTCAGCAGGTAACTGATTTTGACTTGCTGTCTTGGTGGAGAGGGTTAATTATTTGTGAATAATTATTAATAATGTTCAAATTGTGGACCTATAAATACATGGAATGGAAGAATGAAGTAATCTGATTCGTTGGCAGAAAAACATGGGAAGCTCATGCTTTGATGAAGGTGGGGGCCTAAGGATTTAGTTCTCATTATACATTTTCTTCGTTTTCTCAGAACAGATATTCAAAAATTGGTGAAGTGTTTGGTGTGATTCAATTCTTTTATTTATGAAGGAAATTGCATAAAAGTTGGCAGTCTATTTTTTTGAAGGGTTTTCTATAAAGGTGTATCACAGTTATTGTAATTAATGAACCCATTCTTGAATAATTTTACTTTTAATTTATTATGGTAGGAAACAGATATCCAAAAAATTATTGATTTTCTGTAATTCTTTTTTCTTGCGATTTAGGGAAAATTTGTGATACATTTAGTTTATGGACATCCCATACTGTACACAAAATTTCGGCTGATTTTAAGTACGATGAGAGATTTTTACACATTTTGTTATCTTAAAAGAATCGTGATGCATAAGATGTTATTAAAAAAAGTACCACGGTATAGTTTAATTTTTCACTTTCACCTACATGTTTATTCTTCAGAAATGTGGAGAAAAATCATGTTAAAGCAGGTCATCCTCTACTCCTTAATGTGTCCTCAAGCGAAACTTACGCAAATATTGTATCACTATCCATATGTTTTTAGTTTGTTCTTTTTGGTGGAACAATAAAACTTGATAAGATACTCATGCTTTGATTTAATGGGAGTCTATGAAGGGGCTTTGACTTTGAAGTCATTTCCTTTAGAATTTGTTATTGAAGCTGGAACTTGCTGGGAATAAGGTAATCGTATGCCTGAGAATAAGATAATGTTTTGTCCTTTCTGATTCGTCAGTAATGTAAAAAACATAAGAAGTGACATTTTTTTCAAAAATGAACCTTTTAAGTGCATTAAGAGTATTTTATTATACATTTTGACAATAATTGCTACCTTTGATGGGTATTGAAAAAAGCTTTATGAAACGGTTTTCTTCCGCCATTCCAGTTATATAAACTGGTGTTCATATCGTTCAGGAATAAAGTATCACTATTCATATGTTTTTAGTTTGTTATTGTGGTGAACAACTAAGATATTCTTGAATAAAAGGTCTTCATATGTTTTTAGTTTGTAATTTTTGTGAAACTGGGATATTCTTTAATAAAACGTGATAACATATACATGCACATGTTTCAATTCATAGAAGGCCGCACACGCCGTAATGTTATAACTGACATTTTGCAGATTCTAATAATTTCAGAGCTAAATCACGGCTTTTGTTTAGGACATCACAGTAAGTGTTAATGTTGACAAATGTGTTGCAAATTATGTACAAATACGTTTTCATGAAAAAATAACCATGCAATTTGAATATTCTTTAAAGTTTTGGCCTAATACTTGACATATGCCTATTTTAAGTTTTAGAACAAAAATGCTAATTTTTTATCTCTGTAATGTTAAAAACTTGTGCGAGCAATTGCAATAATGTGACAATATGGTTTACCAAAGATGGGGGAGGCCGAAACAACATTGGTAATAGTTGGATTTGTTACTGCTGGGCATTCTCATCGTGTCATATGTGTTGAATTCTCCCATCCGGTTAAAAGAACACCTTACTGACCCAACGACGAATGTGAACATGAGTGAAACAAGTGTAACGACTAATATTGTCTAATATAATTATCAAAGATTCATTAATATTTGTCATAGTCATCCGCCACTGTTACTGTACTACATGTATCTGGTTCTGAAAATTGACAATCTATACAATTCGTATTGTTACAGAATACTAACTAAATTACTTATACATTAAATATTTTAAAATTATGTATACTAGGTCTTTATTAATTTACTCATAAGGCCTAAAGAAAATCTTTGTTTCCGGTAACATGCTCAGAAAAATTAGGGTAGGTAGGTCGGATTTTTTTTTTTTTTTTTTTTTTGGATTTTTTTTTTTAAGGGAGACTTTTCGGAAATTATTTTTGTGTCAAAAAATCAATACAAATAAGGGGATTATGCCTTTAGAGCACCAGTAAGTTGTTTTCTAGCATCACTGGCCATGTTTTAAGCATAAAAAGTGCAGTTTTGCACTTTTTTTGTTAAAAAGTTGAAACAAATATTCTCCAAGGCCATAAAAACATTTAGGGTCGGGCCAAAAATTTAGGGTAGGTCGGGATACCGGAAACAAACAATTTTTTACGCCTAAATCATCATGATAAAACATATTTAAGCACAGTGATCCATTACTCCAGAAGAGATAAAAGAACTTTAAGGCCTCAACAGACGTTAAGTTCTAGTTGTACAACACTAATTATCTCAAAGATGTACAATTTTAAAACTATTTTAAATTGTACATCTTTCACATTCAGACAGTATTCCACTCCGGGCACTCCCATATAAATAACAGAGATTTACCTAGTAAACATAGTGCATCAGGTACTGAAAAGAATGTACCATTATTAATAAAAAATAATATCCCATGAATTTGATTAAGCATGACACAAATGAGCCACGCCATGAGAAAACCAACATAGTGGCTTTGCGACCAGCATGGATCAAGACCAGCCTTTGAATCCACGCAGTCTGGTCAGGATCAATGATGTTTGCCTCCAAAGCCTATTGCAATTAGAGAAACTGTTTCATAGCGAACAGCATGAACAAGACTACGCAGATTCTGGTCGGAAAGGCACTATAATGTTGGTTTTCTCATGACGCGCCTCAGGCTTGTTGCAGTACTAGGGGGATTGTACTGAAGTACCAGTACCAGTACTTGCACATTTATGCAGTACCAGTACCAGTACTAAATTTTGTCTGAGTACTGCAGTACCAGTACTTTTATTTTACGAGTAATGCACTACCAGTACCAGTACCAGTACTTTCTTGAGGTCAATTGTTATGGGTACTTGCAAAAAACTGACTCATCATAAAACATTACATTTTCTCAGCTATTTTATTTCTAACTTAAATCTAGTGCATATTACATTAGTGCGAGAATATCATTTATGTATTTGTTTAACCTTGAACACAGCACTTTATGTATAGTTATTCATGTTTAAAGTTTCAACACATTTGTTAACTTTTTATGCATTTCTAGCTTCTGAATTGCATTTGATCATTATAAGGTTATGAAATGTCTCGTCATTCATCCGGCACCTATCTTGCCGAAATATCTTGCCAGCTATAGAAAAGAGTCGCTCTACTGGGGCGCTGGTGCATGGAAGCGTCAGATATTTTGAGGCAAGTTCTGCTAGACCCGGGCTAACTTTGCTGTGGCTGGATCAATACTTCAGTGGATCCTGAAACACAGATGCTTATTTGTAAAAGTCAGAAGAATACAAATATGACACATGAATCAACTATCAGAATAACTTATCTCCCTTAGTTTTAAATCCTCACTAAATTTGTTATTGACAAAACTTACATCATTTCTGTGGATGCATGGTTCATTGAGGTATCTCTCTACTTCACATGTTGTTTTTCCAGACTGATGCCTCTTGCGAGCTGGACTTCTGACATTCTACAAAAATAAACAATAATTAATTTATGCAAGATGTCAATGTAAAATTAGTTATGCGTGTAGTTTTTTTAGTTTCGAACAATATTGACCTGATGATTGAAAATGTACAATACAAATGGTGAAATTTGCAAATAAACTGATATAGCTAGATTCCATTGAATAGTTGAAATCAATTGAAACAATTACATGTATATGATACATATAGAATTACTCACATCCATAAAACTGAAGAAACCCTTGGAAACCTTTCTAGGTGGTGATGTTTCTTCACATTCGGTCACGGAAGTCTGCTGAAGCTTGGACACTAGAAGATCTTCATGCTTTGAGAAGTTTTGTGTACACCAGTCCAGCTTGAAGCGTGGATCGAGCATTGTGGCAAGAACGTACTCATCTTCCTTTTCGTATCTGATCAATCTAGAATCAATAGATTCCTCTAGGATGTCTATGAACTTTACTGTTTGGCGTTCTAGTTTTGCTGTGTTTTTCAGTTCTTTCAGATTATGTTTTAGGGGATCGCTAAGCTTGCCGACATAGACTTCTCTTTTTGCACAATTGTTGTGGCAAATTCAAATGGCTTTAGCACTTCACAGAGCTCATTCAGTAACTTTCTCTCAAATGAAGTAAGCTTGACTGGGGCATTCACTTCTTCCAGCTTCTTGGCATCGACACTCAGAACCGATCTCACCATCATCAGCTGACTGTTCCATCTTGTAACTGTTGCCGTCTGCAAACGCTTCTCCCTCTCAAGTAGTTCGGTTGCTGTTATTGACCTTCATACATGATTAACAATGGAAGCAGCTTTCGTAAGTGCTTTCTGTAGTTCTCTTCCGCAGTTCTTGAAAGCACCTTAAGTGCTTTGGAAAGAAGGATTCATGCTCCACATCAACAGTCTCAAGATTTTCATCATCATCATTCCCAACTTTATCATCAGTTTCATCACACTCTGTGTCAGACTCTGTATCACCATCCAGGGAATTCTTGAAACCTGGAATGTCCACTTTAAATGTTTTAACCATGTTAGAGGCATTATCCGATATGACGCATGCTATTTTATTCTCTAAATTGTAAGTTGACACAACTTCGTCAAACTCATTGCGAATATTTTCACCGGTGTGTCGGCCGATGAATCTATTACAAGCAATCATGGCAGAGTGCATTTCCCAGTTGTTGATGTACTGACCAGTGATGCCAAGAAATGCCTTCATTTGGCGGTTACTCCATAGATCAATGGTGAAACAGATATAGTTTGCTGTGTGCATGTTTGTTGTTATTCTTTTTCTTATTTGATCAGCTTTTTCTTTTATCAGACTATTAGTTAATTTGAAACGGCCTGGCATTGAAAACTTGGGATCCAAACACTCAACAAATGTCTGAAAAAAATAGCTTTCAACAGTAGATAGAGGTAACAGATCCCCTGCTATATATTCCACTAATTTATCTATCGCCTGCATCTGTTTAGGATGATTATTACCATATTTAGCTGTGTCAGTCGATTGAGCATATAATGTTATTACTGGTTGGGATTTCTTTGTCTTTTGGTCGTCACCTGCTTTGTTGGTACATGTCATCATATACTCCTCCCTGTGCTTGCACTGTAATATTGAAAAGCAAACATGATTGACAAACTTCATTGAAGACGAAGGCTTGTGTGTTTGTTTGTTTTGGGTGGCAGCATTCTTATGCAAAGATAACAATACAGTTAATTACCATGCATCCATTGTTCTTATTAACACCTTTTTCTATTGTATATTGTATTGTTTTGTCACAGTGTCAGACAATGTCTAAGGGATGTTAACATAAAGTTATGACATTTCATTGATATTTGTTATTGCCAGTGCTAATATTAAATATTTCAAATCATTCAATATGTAGAATCTACTACTTACTTTCAAATGGTTGATGAAGTTAGAAGACACCTTCAATGATCCAGATATTTCAGAAGGGCAATGCAAGCATTTTGCTTTGAACGTGCCCTCTGTGTTTTCCGGTAGTTTGAAAAATTTGTTCCAGCTCATTTTCAAATTCAGAAAAAAAACATCCACATATACAGAGAGACCAGCAATGACTGTTTCATACAAAAAATAAGTTACTTTACTATTAATACTTTACTATTTATACTGAAAACTGAGCGAACTGACCATTTCATTGTTATTGATGACAGCTCAAATCAGTGCAGGATTGCTGTTATATTGCTATTATACATTCAACAGCAAAACAGGTTTATCCCATAATTGCTGTTCTGTGATATATGCTTCAGTCATGTCAATAAATATGATTGCTTAAAGGCATAACATCTAAATTATATTAAAGGCAGCATGTATTAGATGCTAAGTTATAAAGGCACCATTTCATAAAAATAGTACAATTTTTTGAAAATCAAAACAACAAAGAAAAAAACAAAAACAAAAAAAAACAAAGTACTGGTTGAGTACTGCAGTACCAGTACCACTTTTTTGAGACAGTAATGCAGTATCAGTAACAGTAGTTGCCAAATTTTGACCAAGTAATTCAGTAGCAGTACAGTAGTTGCTAAAATGGCTTCAGTAGTAGCAGTACTACTGGTACTGCAACAAGCCTGGCCTCAAATCATTTAATTTTTCAGTGTCATCCTTTTTCCATTATGAATTGGAAGCCATTTTATATTCAGATTTGTGTTTAAATTACTTTTTGAGCAGTTGTTTCTGGAATTTCATTCACTTGCCTCTTATCAGTTAACTAATTATAACAATTTGTTGCTTGTCAGGCAAAACTTACGAAATAGAACATGTCCTACTCTGTAAGTCAAGAAAGATTTACGAAATCAAGGAATAGCATCGTACACACGATAACATTTAGCTGTACATCTTAAATCTAATTGGTCTTCTGCAACAAAAACCTACTGTCTGTTAGGGCTTTAGAATGAACTAAAATAATTAATAAACAATTAAAGTATCAAATGACAGTACAATTATTTTACATGACTCGCCAGACTTTTGGAAACTGTAAACCATAAATGAACAGGAACAATGCCACACCACTCTGGACAACTTCCGCACTCATTCTGGTGCTGTGCTATTTTGTGTTGATGTCGTATGTATTTCATGTTTTTTTTCTTCAGTATTTATTTTGGAAATTTTATGGAAAATGTAGACAAGCTTACTGTCGCTGAGTGGCTGCTTTTTAATTTTTGACTTTTGCAGCCACAGTTTGACCGTCACAATATAAAACAAACTGTATACGTCGGATTAGTTCGACTAACAAATTATGCACCAAGACCAAATGTGGTTTTCTTGGCGCCGTTTTCTTGAGGGAGTTGTGAAGATGCAGCTGCTGATTACATTTATTGCAACGTTTAAGCTGCCTTGACAAGTGCTCCAATTCAGTAAGTCCTTCCTTCCTGCCATTCTGGAAACTGGATAAAGTCCTCATGGATCACTAGTGTAGGAATGTTCCGAATGCCAGACAAACTGTCCTTTTTTACGAACCATATTTAGATCTATAGAAATACTTCACAGTCTGTTCCGGTACTCTCGACAGCTAACAGTTAGTGCCTAAAACTGATGGCAAACGTAAAACAAATGACAGACGTCGCGCGACGAAGAATTCGTCAACTTTTCAGCCAAAAAACTGCATCAAGACGACACTTCCGCATTGCGCCAAAACAAACGACCGCTTTACGAAACCGGTGAATGTCGTTAAAAATCTCGCGATAAACTTAGATTTAAAGCCTCAACGAATAGTTTCCTTCTAGCTTTTCCATTAAGACGCCGATTATTGAAGATTCTCTTTGAAAGCAAGCAAGAAATAAGTAAAATTCAACACACTTAAATTTTTCGACATTACGTAAACCGAAATCATTTGCGCATGCGCACAAAATGTATCGAACTACCTTAACTAAGATACAGTCACAACATTTGTCACGTCGACTTGGAGAAAACGTCACCTCAGTTACCCATGGAAGAAATTGGAATAAAATTTCCGTCAGTGAATGTCAGTTTGAAAACCACTTACATTTGGAAATAGATAACACAGTCAAACCTGTAAAAATGTCTGTATGCAGAGTACTGGTAGCTATGAAAGAAAAATTGAAACGAGAGCTAAATCAACTTAACAAAGAGGAATAATTGCGAAAATCGATACACCAACAGACTGTATTTCAAGTTTAGTAGTTGTCAAGAAAGCCAATGGGAAACTTCACATCTGAATAGACCCTAAATCACTGAATAAAGCCTTACAGATAAATCTCTTTTTGTTACCTGTGGTGGAAGATCTGCTACCAGAGCTAAGTAATGCAATCGTTTTCAACAAGTGTGATGTCAATAATGAATTTTGGCATGTGGTGCTCTATGAGAAATTTAGTTATCTAACAACATTTGAAACGCCATTTGTACGATGTCGTTGGCTGAAGATACTATCTGGAATATCTCCAGCGCCAGAATACTTTCAGCAATTTCTTGAACAAAACTTAACAGGTCTTTTATGCATTAAAGCGATCGCTGATAACATTATAATTTATGGCAAAGGTGAAACCTACGAAGAGGCTTTGCGTGATCATGACAACAACATGCAGAAACTACTTGAAAGGGGTCAAGAACGAGGCAATAAGCTAAACGGAGACGAATTTCAGCTTTATACATGTAAAACTGGAATGTAACTTATAGGACATTTTCTCACGGATATAGGAGTACAAGCAGATCCGTCGAAAATTGAATCTATTATGATAATGCCAAAGCCAAAAGAAAAAAAAGCTGTCCAACGGTTATGAGGTCTTGTCAAATACCTAACAAAATTTCTCAATAAGCTTAGCGAGAGGTGCGAACCGTTAAGACAACTTACGCATAAAGATTTTGTCTTCAGTTGGACACACGAACATGACGAAGCGTTTGACACTTTCAAGAAGTCAGTGTGCAACACGCCAGTATTACGTTTCTATGATTCTAAACCCGAAACAGCAATACACTGCGACTCTTCTTAAAGTTGACTCGGTGTAACATTACTCCAGGAGGGCCAACCATTTGCATATGCGAGTCGTGCACTCACACAAACAGAGCAAAACTATGCGCAGATCGAAAAAGAACTGCTAGCGGTGGTGTTTGCATTTGAGAAATTTCACCATTTCACATATGGTCGGAGAGTTTTTGTAGAAAGTGACCACAAACCACTTGAAATTATCAGTAAGAAACCGCTTTTTCGGGCATCTAAGCGTCTTCAGTGGATGCTATTGAAATTGCAGACTTATCATTATGAAATTTGCTATAAAAAGGGCAAACACATGTATATTTCTGATACGTTTTCTAGAGCCTACTTAGCTAATGAATGTGCTGCGCACTTAGAAGAAGTACTGTCGACAGACTATGAGAAAGAGAAAGAAGCTACATGTTTGTCAGATTATTTGGCAGTTTCTTCTAAAAGACAAATTAGAATCAAGCAAGCTACGCTCGAAGACCAGATATTGATAAAGCTGTTTGAGTGTATTAAGAATGGATGGAATAAAGCGCCGAGAGAAGTAAAGCTGCATCATTCTGTCCGGGATGAACTATCGGTAGATAATGGTATTATATTACCAAAAAGTATGCGTAGAGAAATTCTAGATAAAATTCATTCGCACATCGGAATTGAAGGTTGTTTAAAACGCGCTTGTAGTTGTATATTGGTCAAATATAACATCGCAAACTGAAAATTTCATTAGCAAGTGTGATATTTGCCAATAGTTAGAAAAAAAGACAGAGTGAAGTACCGTTAATCAGTTAAGTATTCCTGACAGACCTTGGACAAAAGTCGGAACAGACGTGTTTACGTTCGACTGCCATGACTATTTGGTAACTTTCAGTAATTTCTTTGAAATAGATCGACTGTATGAATCAACGTCGAAGGAAATAGTCGCCAAGTTGAAATAGCATTTTGCAAGACATGGAATTCCTGAACATGTAATTTCAGATAACGCAAGTGTTTACAAATCAGAAAAGATTAAATCATTTTCAAGGAAATGGGATTTTGCACATGTGACTTCGTCTGCAAAGTATTAACAATCAAACGGAAAAGCTGAAAATGCAGTTAAGACAGCGAAAAAGCAAAACATTCGCATACAGACACGATGCTAGCACTTTTAAATTTTAGGAATACACCTCAACAGGCCACAAGTTACAGTCCAGCTCAGCAGTTGATGAACATTAAAACACAAACATTACTACCGGAGAGATCAAATCAGTTTCAACCTAACATACCACCAAATGTTAAGGCTAAACTTCAGAAAAGCAAAGACAGACAAGCCTACTATTACAACAGGAATGCGAAGCCATTAGACTGTTTGTGAGCTGGTCATAGGTGATAATACAGCCGAATGAAAGAAATAAAACTTGGGAAAATGTAACTGTTATCGAACAACCGCAAACGCGCTCTTACAGCGTTCTGAGAGAAAAATGGCACGGTAGCGAACCGAAATAGAAAACATCTCAGGAGGACGAGTGAAATTTTCAATGAACAAACGGAGGAACGGAGGAGACTGTAGACATAAATCCGAAAGTAAACGACCAAGAGTTGTAACCCTAGACAGATTCTCGAACTGAAACAGAATTAAAACCGCAAACAATCGGTCAGTCAGTGAATTCAGAAACAACTGCAACACAGGTAACGCAGACAAGATCTGGTCGTTTTGTGCGAATGCCATTGAAGTATAAGGACTATGCCACATGATGTCTATAATCATTTAACGGATAAACGATAAATTCTTAATATTAACACAGTATAAGCTAAACGTATGCAAGTGTGATTGTTACTGACTTTGTCAATGCAGAAATTACTTAGCAAAGATATAACTAATGACTTTAACTATAACCATAAGTACTTATTTGATGAAGCTATTCAATTCAGTATTATCTTCTTTTCCGTAAAAGATAAAAGTTGTAACAGTATTTGATAACCTTCCCACGATGTTTTGTATGTCGTACGTAATACATGTATATTTCGCATGCCATGTTGAATCAGTCTAGTTTATGTTTATGAAACCTATCTTCATACATACGATGTTTGTTGTTAATCGTATCATGCGGATATTCACTCACAAATGTTTTCCGAGCTTTCCAAAAATCAAGGAATGAACCTGGTAATTATTATTTTTCAGTATAAAATGAAATTCAATTAATTTAATTTGTGTGCACGTTTAACAGAACATTTTTCGAAGAACTGAATATTTGAAAAGTTATTTTTTTAGACTCTTAGTTTACATGTAAAACAAGTGCATGAGAAAAAATTAATAGATACAACACAAAGGGAACGGGAGCAACACTAGTTGAAAAATAATGATAGGAAACTAAAATATCTTCTTTTGCCTAGTTATGGTATTGATCGGCGTAAATATATAGTTATGTGGCATAGTTGAATACCCCATTAATCTTTAAACTGAAGAGGTGTTATTGTGAACATTTAGTTTTATGGAGGAAATTTAAGCTGGACTTAGCACAAGCTTATTACATGTAGTGGTTGGACATGCAAGTATCATGTTTATTCTTTTAATGGAGTTCATTTATTTTTCAAAGTACAGCTGATATTTATGTCTGGTATGATGATCACATAAGATTTATGTCGGGCGTTCAGACAATATATTTATACATGTATCTATAGCCTCTCCTGTTATATGATTCAGTACCATTTTGGTAGTCACTGTGAAAAATAACTCTTATACAGATAAAGAATCAGCTGGACGGAAATTATCACATTTGCAACTTTTAAACAATGCCATTTATGGGTACTTTCTGAGACATATGTAATATAACACGACATAACGTGTCATTTATTATTACATCTGAACATGATATTTACAGTAAAAAGAATATAATATACATATAATAGTCTAATAGGCTCGTTCTGACCACATAACGCACCAAAATGACCATTTATCCATTGTTTAAGAAACTACCGTCATCTTGGGTCGGTAGTAGACGCAATTAATACTATATAGACGAGATCAATATAAATTTGGATTCCCAGTATCACGCTTTAGTCCCAAATTATATTTTGTAAAAGGGACCTAACACTACCTAATGGGTCTTTTCATTCCTAAAATAGATTTTTAACAAATATAAGAAAAGTGGCAAATGTTATAAAGTGGTGCTTGAATGTTACTGACCACCTTTAATTAAGGTTTAACGTTTGAATAATCAATATTGCCACCATACATACATTTTATCTAATAATATATTTAACGAAAAAGTATTAATGGTAACAAATAGTGGAAATTCCATGCTGTAAATATAGTATCAACAGATAACAACTTCTGATTCTAAATATAAATGCAACTGGTTTAAACCTGAATTATACAGATCTTGACATTTATAACAGCATTAAAGGTTTTCTCCCCGTACGTAGATTAAGTGTTGGGCCTTTTTGGATCATGGAATGCATTTAAAGTTTATAAATAAAATAAAGTTCCTATGTCTGTGCCAAGAGGCGTGTGAAGTGTTGCACATTTCATTACCACTCGGGAACAGAGTAAGTCGTGCCGAGTTTGCTACTGTTAATAGCGGGGGAGAGTTTTACGCTTCAAAGGAACCGGAATTAGTAAACATGTATACAGGTAACATACAAGTAAAAGTTTGATGGAGAGCATCAAATCGCCGGAGATCTGTCGGCTAATAGTTTGAAGATTGGATTGGGAAAAAAAGGCTAATAAAGCAATAACTGCCTTGGCAGTGCGCATTGCATTCTGTCCGTTGAAAGGCTGAAAAACGGCGTATATTTTTCACACGTTCAAACAATAAATGCAAAAGATTTCTTATAACCGAAACATTTCGACTAAAAGGCCAATAGTTTGACAATAACGTAAATAAAATCACGAAATTTAATGATTTTCATATCGCGCCTTAGCGCAAAACCGTTGTAATTTATATGCAATAAAGGACGAGTTACAAGTGTTTTGCGTTAAGCCCGTAATATATAGACTGTGCTACTTCCCTTGTCTTACATGCGATCATGTTGATCTTTTTTACGTCTGCAGTATTATATTCTAAATTTACGCAGCATGACGTAGACACAGGTAATGTCTCAGCCAATCAGTGCCCGCTGGAAATCTCTAGCAGTCATGGCTTAATAGGATAGGGATAAGTTCTTTATACATTTTTCCTATTTTCCTTAAAAGCTATCTTTTGAAATAATAAGAATCTTATTCAATTTTCAGCTCCTAATTCCTTTTTGTAAGCCTTTCATTAACTGCTTTATTTTTCTTTTATTTACAATAATATTTTTTTCATTGTCACACTTTAATAACTTCTCCTTCTCCTACCAGCACTCGCCGTAAAACCCAACTCACTCACTCACTCTCCTACCAGCTGAAGAATCCTAAAGTGTATCAACTATAGTCGCCGGTTTCTAAATTTTGAGTTCTGCTCCACCCGTGGCTGGAGGGCGTGGACGATAGCTTGCACCTCCATCGAGCTTACATTTTCGTCGTGTTGGGCGGCCTGTGGTTTTCCACTTTTTTATTTTATTATCACAGTATCTTTGTTTGTGCTGTGTGGCGGCCTGTATCTTCAACCAGAGCTGTTATATTTCGTTACTCACACTAAAGCTTTGAATAATAATAATATCTTTACATTTTTCGCGAAGTAAAACACAACATTTCGATAATGTGGATATTCCTCTTGTTGTATCCGTCAGGCTTTTGGCATGGATTGAATTCCATTCTTTAAGATATTTTGAAACGAAACTAACACATACTTTAAATAATTGATGAAGAGGGGGATACACCCCCACTTTGATGACATAATGACGAAATACATGTCCAGTTTATGAATAGAAAAGATGACGTGACGAGTTTATGAATAGAAAACAAAACATGTTATAATATGTCCTAATTTTCAATAGAAAATAATACAATATGAAACGTATCAACTTTATGAAAAGAAAACACGACATGTTTTGATATGTCCTAAATTTCAATAGAAAATGATACAATTGAAAACATGTCCATTTTATGAAAAGAAAAGCGAGCATCTTTTTATTGTCTGCATGTGTATTTGTGTCTGTAAAAAATGTTAATTTATAAATAAAGAAATGGACATGTTTTATGGGCTAGAATAAATACTATATAAACCTTTTTGAAACGTGATTATCTATAAGGTCTCCCGTCATCCTGCGGTAATTCCTAAAGGTAAGTGTTTATAGGGAATCGATCTTACCGATTTTCGTCGCGAAGCGAGCAACGAAAATCGGGATCGAATCCCACTACGGTAACATACGAGGGTATCCAAACAACACATACTATCCAAATAAAAAATATGGAGTTCCGGTTTAGACCATGGGCGTGCGACGACCCCGATGAAATTCGGGATAACACGGTCTTCGTTAATGTTAATAAGCGTCCGTCAGATCAGTAAGCGAAACGCAATATCCGCACAATAAGATGTCTGCGACTCGAAAGAATATTCAAAGTAAGCTGTTAATTTTGTTGCGTCAGAAGCTAATCAGCCGGTAACGTGACTACACTGATATAATTTGTGATACAAACATGCTTTATTCAATACTGAATAGCATTTTTAAACGGCGACATTTTGAACATTTTTATATTTAGAGTGAGAGTGGATAGGGTCACGTTACACTGGCGCCGACATTTTGAAAATTTGAGGTAACAAAAACATTCTCCAACGAGTTCTTCAGCTCGGGGAATGAGAGAATAGATACACCTTTGTGTCGCTTTTCAGATCGGACTTAATTCCTTTCCGGTACTTTAGTTTCTTTGAACTTCTTTGTTACTAAGCCTATATTGAATTTTTAAAATTAAGAAATCTGTGATTTTACTTGCAGGCGTGACTGATTAATGGAATTATTTTACTTTTATATAGAATATGGACGGCACTCCATTATAGCATGTGCATGGTTGGACCTGTTGACATTTTTAGAAACGTGAGTAACTAACTTTCCATTGTATAATCATAGGCAATGTAAACAAACACCCCACCCATAAAAAGCATAGAAATTTCTTATTTTTTACATTTTTATTTATTCATCAATTTGAAATGGGCCTTTTAGATTATTATTTCTTAAGGCTCACTGTATGTATACACAGTAATTAAGTTGAGCTTATGATTCTGCCGATAAGCTGTGCTAGGCCTAAATATAGCGTTATAGGGAATCGGATCAGCTTATAGAAAAAAATATAGATTTTAAACAGGCTGGTTACATTGCCCGATCGGGCTTTCGACATAAAAACTAACATTTTTTGAAAAATAGTAAAGATATTTCTTTCAAACTTGGTTCATCTCTTCATATGACACAAATTAAAATAAAAATAACTTGGTTGCCTTCAGTTTTGGTAGAATTATTTCCCCTTTTCAGATTTTTATGACGCATAATTTTTGAAGTCCAAAAAATTATGTGTTAATGCATTACATTATGCTATTGGTGTTTGTTTCGTATATTCCACACTCATTTGACACCGTGCAAATTGTCAACAGTCGAGATAACGTTGATAAGCGCAACTTGGCGCAGACATGCAATTCGGCTCGATCTTTCTTTGGAATATATGTACTGTTTACATGTCGTACTGATACAACCACATTTTAAAATAAATTCGTATTGATACATCCACATTTTAAAATAAAGTCATATCTGATCCCTAACAAGTTCGTAATTACAAAAATACAGCCCTTGTCTGGAGTTCTGAAGCATGCTCGATTAGTTGGTCAGAATTATGAAGGAATTGAATTCAAACTGTTCCATAAATGCAAGAGTTTAAGAGTTAGTCAGAACCATAATCATGCAGAAGATGTAATTACTTTCACAAATCACAGGGCTCAAATTTTGGACTCGCTAAATGCAAGTCAATTTCATGGAATGCAAGTTAAGATAAAAATTTCACACAATTTATTTTGTAAATACAAATAATAGTCAAAATTGTTGCGGTTTTTGTTAATGTTTGTAGATTCGCTTTCATTTGAGGATAACAGAAAACACAACATCTTTTTTGGTAAAGCCATTTTTTGTTGAATGGGTTACTGGTTATAAAGAAATGTAGAGGTCTATCTTATAATTAAATCTAGAACGCAGGCTATCTTACTAATTCGTACATGTATACAGTTGAATCGCTATTTATAATACGGTATTAGGTACGAAAATTTGCCTTGCCGTAGTTTCAGCCAGTAGTTAAGTTACGCCATCAATGATGCGTTCCAAATTACTTTGAAGGTCATTTTGAGTTATAACGCACAAAATTGTACACCAAGGAAAACCGTGCAAACAATATTGATGTTCTAGCATGATTTTTTAGGATATTCTAACATTCTTAATTGAAAGTCTAAATTTGCAAGTAGATTTCAGATTAAGCAACAAGAAAAAAAAGCTACATGCTAAAATTTGCAGTACGTTGGTCAAAAAAGATAAATTTGAGCTCTGCAAATGCAAACTGAAGCCGCTCACATTACTTTTTGGTCCGATGCATTCAGTTCCTGTTCTCCTAGGAATCCCCAGTCGAGCATGTCCCAAACAATATGATGAAGTATTTTGAGGGTATGAGCTAGACCAGTTGTTTTATGGTTCAAACTTCAGCTTTAAGTTCGGGCATACATGTGAAATTGGTGTCAGGCTTGGAAAATTTTCTATCTGGTTGCCAGCATGGTTAGTTGAAATCTGAATTTTGTACACTGCACACATACTCAAATACGTTTAAAGTTATACGTTTATGAATCATGACCGTCAGATACCAATAAACAATTGTAGCATTTTGTCGGCTCCTGTGTTCATACTAAACTGAGGAAGGCAGAACAGATTCTTCTAGCTGCTTTACCAGTCTGTTTTTGCCTTTTCATGATACCGAGCAAAGTGAAGGTCATAGACCACCAAGTCAAAAAGGTACCTGGAATTCACTGGGTTAAAGTAATGTTCATACCTGTCAAGACACACGCATTGCGCGTGTGCCACACGCATTTCGGCCTTAGATCACGCTCACACGCCTACTATTCAAGGTCACAAGGTTAAAGAAATAAAGCAATCAATTGTTTTTTTCGTAGAAAATTATTGAATCAAACATGCAAGGTGACGTTGACACAGTGTTTTTATACCGTATAATACAGCTTTTACATTCACCGGTGCAACATGTTATTTCTACCGCATGAATAAACATCACAAAAAGTAAACATGGAGGGAGACTATTCAAAACCAGATCTATTGTGTGTTAAAAGTCTAAATTTTCTATGTGAGGGCGTTTCCGGCTTTTAAGGATCATCGCCCTCCAGACCCTCACGAGGGAAACCTTCCCTTCGAACTCCGATCACACTCGTGGCCTTTGTGGAGCCTTGACAGCTATGAATGTTTGGCTGTTCTGGCTGGTCAGTCGTGTAAACAAACCTACTCATACAGTGACTTTTCTTTTTTCAAAACTGAAATTTTTAACCGCATTTATTTCGTTTCATTATACATTTTGACAAAATTTGCTACTGTTTTATTTTCATTAAAAAAGTTTTATTTAACAAATTTCTCCCGCCATGACAATGATATAATTGGGGTCATCTTATTGGCATGAAAACTGATAAACTGCAAAAAGGATGTTAGCTCTTAGACCTTTGAAATTTCAAAACAGCTGGTTGTCCATGTTTTCTTAATTTGCTCACCTTTCACTATTTTCAGGCATCTTGGTCTATTATACAGAGTATTGTTGTACTGCTCCAAAGTGCTTGTTGACAGACTGAAACCACTTGCTTGCGGCTCATAAGGTATTTCTATCTTTCTGTTTCTTTATTATATAGTTGCAGCTGTGCACCATGGGAAGCAGTTTCAATCATTCAAAAGGCATGATATACTGTATACAAATTAGTATTTGTGTGAACAGATTTTTGCGATTGAGTCAGTGCATAGAATCAAATACCAAGGAACATTAGGTGTAAAAAAAATTGTCTGTTTCCTGTATCCTGACCTACCATAAATTTTTGGCCCGACCCTAAATGGACGGTCCGTCCGCCTTTGTCTTTGAGAACATTTTTTTCAACTTTTTGACAAAAAGTTGCAAAACTGCACTTTTTATGCTTGGACAGTGATGTTATAAATCAACTTACTGATGCTCTAGAGGCATAACCCCCCAATTTGTATTCATTTTTTGACACAAAAATAATTTCCAAAAAGTCTCCCTAAAAATAATTTTAAAAAATCCAAAGAAAAAGTTTTTCCGACCTACCTACCCTAATTTTTTTTAGCATGTTACCGGAAACAAAATTTTTTTTAGACCTTAGTAAAGACTCCATTTCATTTTCTTGATGATAAAGCATTTCTGGACAAAACCATAAAATTTAATACATGTATGCAAATTTAAACAATTTTTAGCTCGATCACCTGTCACAGGGTGACAACATGAGTTGATGTCCGTCATGTGCCAACAATTTGTAAAAATCTTCTTTAGAACCCAGTGATTTTTTTTGCTCTTTTGGGAAAAGGTCCGGTACCGGATAAAATGAGAAAAACAGTGGGGTTTTTACTCAGATTGGGAATTTTTATAGTTAGTTAATAACATCATTTAGAATGCTTCTTCCTTTAATTCCATGTAAATATCATCAAACAAACTGTTTGAATGGTTAAATCATGGTGAATGTCAATGTAACTAAGTTTTCCTTCTGCAATCATAAAAATGCAAACTTAAGGTATTAGATCACTAATAGAGAACCTCCTTTTTGAAGAGTATTTAATTCCTACCATAAATCTACTTTTACTGCAATTCTTATGGGGGCGTAGGTTCAAACCCTACTGGGACCAAAATTTTTTTTCTTTATTTTCCTTTTTTACTAGTAAGTTTTTACTTCTTTCAAGACTTATTATTGATGTTTTGTACAAAAATGGAAAAAGATGAATCTTATAGGCGATTTTTTGGTGTTCAAAGGGAATTTACTTCTTAAACAGAAGGGGTAGAGTTACACATCTTTAAAAATATTGAGTTACGCACGGTGAAAGTTCTCTATTTTGCTTTCACTCTTAGATTATATATTGTGGAAGAAATTTAGGTAGGTTTTACGTCTTCTCTAAGGTTATTTTTAAATGGAGTAAGCAAAATTCAAAACAGAAACACATCATTCGACCTTATTTTTTCAATGTTGAAGTATGAATACTGTCTCATTAAATCTGTTTACTTGAGACACCATAGAAAAAAATGATATTAACATTTTTGTTTTGTGTTTCATAATTGGTTACCAATAGTTTGATGTTTCTTCTATCGAAATTAATGGTAAAATGAGTTCTCTGCAAACGTTTTGAATAGTGGCTATCACTTTGAAATCTGTCGCTACTTGAGCTCGAGGAGATACCGTAAATTATTCAAAATTTATAAAGAACGGCGCGGTAAAAGTTGTTTAAAATTTGCAAAATAGTGCAAAACACGGTTTCCTTTCAGAATATACCAAGCAAAGGCCATTTTGTAAACATTACTATTAGTGACCTAATACCTTAATTTGGTAATTTGGGGAATTTTTGGATGATAATTGGGAAAAAAGATTGCATTTTTCAATTGGGAAAAGGTCCTTTTAGGGGTACTTTATAAAGAAGGAAAAAAATCGCTGGAACCACTGGGCAGATTTACACCAAACTTCACAGAATGATCATGGGGTGGTCCTCTTTCAAAATTACCCAAAGAATTTAATTCCATATAGAACTCACCGAAAAGAAAAACTTTGAAAATGATTTCTTGTCAGAAATTGTTAGCCGGCAGGGCTTTTCATCCTTATATGACAGAGGCCTATATTCGGCCACTTCCCAATCCAAAAATATTGCATTTTTTCCCCAACATCCCAAAATGCAAGGTAACATTTCCCAAAAATCACATCAACAAATGGTTAAATTTTATTTACATTTTAGTGTTACCGGAGGAAGCGGTTCTCAGATATTGATTTTTTAGCTCACCTGTCACAAAGTGACAAGGTGAGCTTTTGTGGTAGCGCTGCGTCCGTCGTCCGTCCGTGCGTCGATAAACTTTTGCTTGTGACCACTCTATCGGTCACATTTTTCATGGGATCTTTATGAAAGTTGGTTGGGGTCTCTTTTTATCAATTTACAATATTTGATTTCTGTTTTACAGGTTCACTTCTTGAGTGACAAGGTGAGCTTTTGTGGTAGCGCTGCGTCCGTCGTCCGTCCGTGCGTCGATAAACTTTTATCAATTTACAATATTTGATTTCTGTTTTACAGGTTCACTTCTTGAGAGCAGGCAGCTACAGAATGGAAGGTCAACAAATCCAGTATACTTGAAAAGCAAGAAAGAAACACCAGAAAATATAAAAAGACAGAAGAACAAGGATAGGAATTCAGGATTTATTTAGAAACTAAATATATTTTGAGAACAGCAGTGTTTGACTAAGCTCTGTTACTTTAAGAGATAATGTATTATCACATTGGTTTTGTTATTGTCGAGCCCGCTTGCGGAAGCGAAGACATAGTTGTCCAAATGTCTATTCGGTGTATGTGCGTGCGTGCGTCCGTCCGGATTTGTTTGTCTGGACCATAATTTGGACATGCATGGAACAATCTTGTTTATATATGGTATGAATGTTAACCTCAGTGAGACGGAGTGTCATGCGCAAGCCCCAGGTTCCTATCTCAAAGGTCAAGATCACACTTACAGGTCAAAGGTCAAATTCAAAAATGACTGTCCGGAGCATTTCTTCTTTATGCATGGAGGGATTTTGATGTAACTTGGCACAATTGTTCACCATCATGAGATGGAGTGTCATGCGCAAAAACCAGGTCCCTAGGTCTAAGGTCAAGGTCACACTTAGAGGTCAAAGATTACAAGAATGACAACTTTGTCTGAAGCATTTCTTCTTCACGCATGGAGGGACTTTGATGTAACTTGGCACAAATGTTCACCACCATGAGACGGAGTGTCATGCGGAAGAACCAGGTCTAAGGTCAAGGTCACACTTAGAGGTCAAAAGTCAGATACAAGAATGACTTTGTCTGGAGAATTTCTTTTTGATGCATAGAGGGATTTTGATGTAACTTGGCACAATTGTTCATCATCATGCAACGGAGTGTTATGCATAAGATCCTAGAATTACTTCCCTTTGTTGTTACTATAAATAGCTTACATTTGTAACCTATTTATTACTGGTCGTAGGGAAAAATCAAGACCACTTTTCTGTAGTACAACATGCATGTTACATCCAATTTTCGGGTGTATTTTGACCTATCTCTGCTGGTGTGGATTTTTGTGTGGACTTATATTTTTTTTTTTTTTAATTTTACGTTCCTTTGTTGTTACTGTAAATAACTTATATTGTAACTTTTTGCAATCTCTTTTATTTGGCATAAATGTTTGCCTCAATGAGACAAGGAGTGTCATGCACAACTCCCAGTCCTTTTGACAGCTGGCAGGCTTGACATATTGCCCATGGGCATCTAGTTCTCATATTTTTCATGAGATTTTAAAGAGAATGTTCTGTTATACCCGCATGTAGTAAGCCTGTCTGTCTTTCAGTCAGTAGGTTTTCATGGCTTCCAGATGATAACTCGGGGCCTCCATGGCCGAGTGGTTAAGGTCGCTGACTTCAAATCACTTGCCCCTCATCGATGTGGGTTCGAGCCTCACTCGGGGCGTTGAATTCTTCATGTGAGGAAGCCATCCAGCTGGCTTACGGAAGGTCGGTGGTTCTACCCAGGTGCCCGCTCGTGATGAAATAATGCACGGAGGGGCACCTGGGGTCTTCCTCCACCATCAAAGCTGGAAAGTCGCCATATGACCTAAAATTGTGTCGGTGCGACGTTAAACCCAACAAAAAAAAACAAAAAAAAAAAAAAAAAAAAGATGAAAGCTCATGAAAAGCTTGACCGATTTAAATATTTTTTGGTACATAGTTACAGGTCAAGTTCGACTTTGGGGTCAGTAGGTCAAAGATCAAGATAACTTGCAAACGCTTTGGCCTGGGATCATAGCTTTTGTAACGCAGGTGTAACATGATAAAATACGGGTTGTTTGAATTTGAGGTCAATAGATCAAAGGTCAAGGTCACAGTGATTTTGAACAGTTGAACCGTTTCCGAATGATAACTTGAGACCTTGAGCCTAGGATGATAAAGTTTGGTACACAGGTGTCACATCATGAAATACAGGTCAAATTTTACTTTGAGGTCAGTAGGTCAAGGTCACAATAAGGCAAAACAGTGAAATGTTTTTCAGATTATAACTTGAGAATGCTTGAGCCTAGGATCATGAAAATTGTTAGGGAGGTTGATTATGACCAGCAGGTGACCCCTAATGATGTTGAGGTCAGTAGGTCACAGGTCAATGTCACACTGACCCGGTTCTTTAAAATGATGCACGGAGGGGCACCTGGGGTCTTCCTCCACCATTAAAACTGGAAAGTCGCCATATGACCTATCCTGTGTCGGTTTGATGTTAAATTCAACAAAATAAATAAAGGTTCTTTAAAACGTTTTTTGGACAATAAATTCAGGATGCTTGGGATGAGAAATACAAAATTTAGTACAAGGTTGGTCTTGACCAGCAGATTACCTGTATTGATTTAGAGTTCCAAAGGTCAGGATGACCCGGAACATTTAAACCTTTTCCATACAACAACTTGAGAACACTTGGGCGGAGGATCATGAAACTATGGAGATTGAATTTGAGGTCATTAGGTCATAGCTCAAGAAAATGCTGCTTTGTTATTGGCTAAGTTCTTTGATAAGGCCATATTGTGGGGGTATAATTCGTCACTCCTGTGACAACTCTAGCATTTAGCTCACCTGAGCACAAAGTGCTCAAGGTGAGCTTTTGTGATCGCCCTGTGTCCGTCCTTCGTCAACAATTTGACTGTTAACACTCTAGAGGTCACAATTTTGATTTAATCTTTATGAAACTTGGTCAGAATGTTACCCTCCATAAAATCTTGGACACCCATTGATGTTGGGTCATCTTGAATCAAAAACTAGGTCACCAAGTCAAATCAAAGGAAAAGCTTGTTAACACTGTAGAGGTCACATTTAAGACTGTAATATACTATCTTCATGAAACTTGGTCAGAATGTTAATCTTGATGATTTCAAAGTCCAGTCTGAATCTGGGTTATGTAGGGTCAAAAACTAGGTCACTCGGTCAAATCAAAGGAAAAGCTAGTTTACACTCTAGAAGCAAAATTTATGACCGTATCTTAATGAAACTTGGTCAAAATGTTAATATAAATGATCCATAGATCAGGTTCAAATCTAGGTCACCAGGTCAAATCAAGGGAAAAGCTTGTTAACACTCTAGAGGTCACAATTTTGGCCCAATCTTAATGAAACTTGGTCAAAATGTTACCCTTAATAAAGTATTGGACAAGTTTGATATTGGGTCGTCTAGGGTCAAAAACTAGGTAACCAGGTCAAATCAGAGGAAAAGCTTGTTAACACTGTAGTGGCCACATTTATGACCATATCTTAATGAAACTTTGTCAGAATTTTAATCTTGATGATCTATAGGCCAAGTTAAATCTAGGTCAGGTGGGATTAAAGACTAGGTCGCTAGGTCAAATCAAAGGGACAGCTTGTTAACACTCCAGAGGCCACATTTATGACTGCATCTTCATGAAACTTAATCAGAATGTTAATCTGGATGATCTTTCAGTCAAGTTTGAATCTGGGTCATGTGGGGTCAAAAACTAGGTCACCAAGTCAAATCAAAGGAAAAACTAGTTAACTCTTTAGAGGCTACATTTATGATCATATCTTAATGTAACTTGGTCAGAATGTTGATCTTGATGATCTTTATGTCAATATGCCAAGTGAGCGATACAGGGCCATCATGGCCCTCTTGTTTATTTGTTCTTGTTGTAAGAGAAATTGTACATTTTAGAATACAGATTACAGCAAGTCACATTTTCTTTATTTTGACAATATTTATTTCAAAGCCTGACAAAAGCATCCAGTACTGTTATTAAAAGTTGTTATTCACAGTTCAGCTATATTTCATGTATGGATAAAACAAATTATGTGATCTGTGATCATTATAAATACAATAAATAAAGTGTAATGCAAGTCTTTGTGATGTGTATATAAAAGCAAAATTAGGATTTGTTTTACGAGTAATTTCAGAATTACAATTAACACAAATAGAAAAAACCAAGCCTGCACAAGAAGGCTAATATGTCTCCCTAGACTGAGCTCTTAACCTGCCGTGGTGCAAATAGATTGTTAATGTGTGTCTGTTAAGTCTTGTTAACAGTGAGTTGCAATCTGGTAACTTTTAAGTTTGTATGATTCTGTCATTGTGCTTCTCAACAATTTGCCTGTTATTAAACACCCTAGTAGACAGTTTTTTTTAAATGTTAAAGGGACGAGTTGAAGTCTGATCGATTCCCGATTGAGGCAGTGCCTTATTTCATATTACATGTTATTCTACACTGCTTGATTTTAATGGGCTTGCGATTGGTTGTATTTTATAGTCATTTTACTGTCTAAGGCGATAAATCATATAAAATTGACACCAGATAGATATTGAAAGGTTTATTGTCTAATTAGTCTAAAACCGTTTCATTGGTACAATGATGCTCTGTGTCAGGTGCTCCATTCAGCATTTTTCATCACTTTTATTATTCCGTTATTAATGCTGCTTGTTATTTGTATTCTTGTTGTTTTGCGTTAGCATGCATTTTCACTACCGTTCATGAACAGGCTCAATGAAACCGAGCCTGCAACAATTTCGTTTTTGTCGTGTTGAGCGGCCTGTGAAGTTTCCACTTTTCTCTATTTCATAGGTTTGCCTAGTCATTTATTTTGAATACTTTAAAGTCTGTTCAAACTTTTGCACAATTTTACATCCAGTCTTTTGAAATAATAACTAATGAGGTCAAAACTAGTTAAAATGACTGAATCAGATATTCCTCTTTTCTTGAAAATAAGTTAAAATGAGTTATTCAGGGGTTCCTATTCACTCACTTTGAGGAGATAAAATGAGGGAATGAGGGATTCCTGCACCCTAGAAAGTGAGTAAAAATGAATGAATGAGTAAAAATGAATGAATGAGGGCTTCCTCTTTCTCCCTGGGAAGAGGTATAATGAGTGAATGAGGGATTCCTCCTCCCTAGAAAATGAGTAATATTGAGTGAATCAGGGTATTCCTCCTCCTTGGAAAATGAGTAAGAAGTATTCATCCTCCATAGAAATGAGTTAACACGACTACTTCATACTTATACTAGTATATATTTTCAACTCACTTTTGATGCTGTGGGGGAGGAAGCGGCGGAAGAGGAGGTCGTGCACGTGTATAAAATTTGCTAAAACCTATTTTTGTCATTTTAAAACTTGACATCATGACTTAACATGCTCTTACTGCAATAGTGAAATAGGGAGAAAAGATAATCCAAATATTTACAACATACACATAACGACAATATATCTGAAAATGATTCAAAGAATGGAAACTCTTCAGATGAGGAAACAGACTATACACATGTACTTAGTCCGAAACTATTTTCGACCGATTTAGGAAAAGCTTAAATCATGATTATGATGATGATGATGATGCTGATGGTGGTGGCGACAATTTCGGACATGATACAGATACTAATACGAGAAACCAGAAAGACTCTTCTAGCAATTATAAACACAGGAAACATATTTATATATGGAAATACTTCCTGGATCTTGCATACGATGCAGGGGATGAAATGCTAAATGAAAAGGCGAAGGAGAATAAAAAAAAACCTGATAGCACATCAAAAGAAATTCAAGACTTAATATTTAATGAGATGTAATCATTGTATAATTCAGTTCAGAAAAAAACTATATTGACTTCATCTGAAAAATAAATGCACTTCGTAAAAATCCGATGCATAAAAAAATTATGGGAACTGCAAAGCGGTTAAGGAGGTAGGTTACCTTGATATTTGTATGTGCGCATGCCCAACCGGAAGCTAACGTGACGATTTACGACGACATTTACGACAAACTAAATGTGTTTGTATATCCATTCTTCTGAAAAATAATCATGAACCTGCCTCCGATCTAACGCTACATGGTGCAATAATGCAGAAATAATGAATAAATTGGCGCAGATACGCTTCAAACATTACATTGTTGACTTAAAATGACGTCATTACGTGTCAGTTACCGCGCAAAATTAATGGCTTTTATTTTGAAAGTGCGTAATTCTGTGCATTTTTTTATTTGAATGATTTTTAAACAGCCATTATTTGCTGAAATATCTTTTATGAGTCTTTCGCTCTGAATAATAATCAATATTTGCTTCTTTTATGTAGTTATATTGAAATGTTTTGCGGAATGTAAGAAAATGGATAATGGTAACCAATGTTTTTGGGAATATAGTTGGGTGAAAGGTTATTTATTACGACCATTTTCAAATAAAAATTGAACAATTTGATTTGTTATACCTATTTTTTAGTTTCCGTTGATAAATTGTACTGTTATACTGAAAGTAAGCTCAAAAATTGTTCAAATTCAAGTAGAAAATGGTGGTTTCTTCAATGTAATCGATGTTACCATGGAAACGAAGCCCGTGACCTATATATCTAAATGTAAAAAGTATTTTAAGCTGAAAAAATTGTTTAAATAAATGCAAATAACACGAAAATATTACTTACGTTAAAATAATAAGTTTTAAAGCTACATTTACAAGAAAGATGATTTTATTCAATATTTTTTAGAAGAAATTACGACAAAAAGCAAGATATAAGCTATTTTAAACATCTCTGTTGCCATGGTTACTTAAAATTCTAAGAAAAAATATAGTACCATGTAAAGTGCTTGGTATTTTGCTAATAATATTACCCAAATATTCCATATTGATCATTAACAGAATGGCACTAAAACCGTCGAAAAACCCGTTTTTATAGAGAATTGTTTAAAAATGAGAGAAAATGCGATACAATGGAAACACGAGCCCCGCGACATATACATTTTAAGCTTATATTAGAAAGCTAACGCGCATACTAGTAAAATTATCTATCATGAAGACTTATATGGACATCAATGAAACCAAAATACACTGAAAAATGTTAAATATCCGTGTTTTCCTTCTTCGTTTATTATAAAATACATTGGGAGGGTCATGTTCTTCAAACCTGGATCTTGAAGGGACAGAGATAATCGAAATTGAGATTATAGCAGTTAAAACATCATATTACACGAAATACAAAATATTGCTGCGGTTCAAGTACTTTGAATTTACCCTGGTAACAAGGTAACCTACCTCCTTAAGAGAAGAAGACGAATTCTCAAAAGACGAAGCGATACAGTATGCTGTAAAAAGAGGAAATATCTAATGGAGAGTGTGATGGATCAATACCCATTGCCTGAGCTTGAGGAAATCGATGAAAGTAGTAAAGAAGAAGAGAGTACAAATAGCTCCGAGCTCGCCCGCTTAGCTCAATAGGAAGAGCGCAGATCTACAGATCACGGGGTCTTGAGTTCGATCCGCGGGCGGGGCTCATGTTCTCAGTGAACATAAAAGACATTGTGTTGGAAATCATTTCTCCTTCACCTCTGATTCATGTTGGGAATTTGGCAGGTTTGTACAGGTACAGAATCTAGGAACACTGGTTACGTTAACTGCCCGCCGTTACATAACTGAAATACTATTGAAAAACGGCGTTAACCCCCACACACCAAATAAAACAACAACAAAAAAAAACGAACAAACAAATAGCTCCGAGGAAAACGTCGATAACATAATATACAATGTCTATAAAAATTTCTGACTACACTGATAACTGTCATTTTACTAATTCATAGAAGATTAACATATTACTTTGCAAATAGTTCCTGCTATAGATGTTTAATGTGTTTAGTGGACATACGGCAAAATATAGAGTGAAGTGGAGTCATGGAGTGGAGTCATGAAGTGAGATTGCAGTGTAAAAAATAGAGTGAGATTTTAGAGTCAAATCATATGTTTCGATTTTTTCCTAATCAGATATATTGATTACATAAAGAAGGAAAATGGTGGAACGGGAATGTTGTTGGAAATAGCAAAGCTACTGATGATTATGATAAATATGGATAGTTTTTGTAGCATTATTTGATGACGATGTTTATGCAAAGTATGCTGATACATGTATTACCTCTGTCAATGTTTTGATAATGCTGATTATGAAAATGTAGCTGATGATGTTAATAGCTCTAATGATGTTGTTATTGTTTTTTAATTGAGGAAGGGAGGAAAGAGAATGACATGTAGTTATACCGCTTCTTTATAATGATTTAGTTTAGATTTATTAATAGCTGCTGCTGTCGATGATGATAATGGTGATGGTGATGATGATGATGATGATGATAACTTTCATAACAGGATGTTTTTGATCATGATGTTGTAAGTAATGAAGATATTTTCATTATATTGTTGTCAGTTAAATAGATTGGCATGTATATGGCAATGATGAAGATTTATATTGTTGTTATTGATGAAAATTATTGATAAGTGTTATTAAAATATTTGTTTTAAAGTGATACTTCAATCAAATGTAATAACTGTATATTAGGTTTAATCTTTAAATCATCGCCATCATCAACATTGGCATCAGAAAACTCCTCGTGGTATTTTTACCAATATTGAACAGGAAAGCTCATGATTGGAACTTATTAATTTTGCAAATTATTTCAATATCAGATTTGAATTTCTCAAGCAAAAAAAGAAGAACAAGCCAACAGACATCTTGCCAATTTGGACCAATGGAAACATTAACCTTGTTTATATTAAACATCAAACACACTGGGCTTATCAGTGCAAGTCATGGCATTATTCTACTGCTGCATGCTTGGGTATTCCTTTATCAACGATCTAATAACCATGTCTTCTGATCAGAAAAATTCTTGAAAGATAACAGGCAATAATAAATAAAATTTACTCTTGCTTTGGAAAAGGGAGCATTAGAAGGTTTTAAGGTCGATTATTTTGTCATTCCCACATGTTTCAATTGTTACACCTGCAAATTGTTTCTTTAGTGTATGCCTTATAAAATTCATTCATTATGCCTTGACACATTGAAGTGTTGTAGAAACCTGAAAAATATTGTTTAAATTATCATCATCAGCAGCAGGATCATCATCATCACCACCACTACTATCATCACAACCACCACAACAGTCATCATCATCTACATTTTTATCACCACCACCACTATCATTAACATCACCAGTATCATCACAACCATGACAACAATCGTCAACAATACAAACACTATCGTCACCAGCGGCAACACCATCATCAAGATTATCAGCACCACTATCATCAACAACATTTTCATCTGCATCACTATCAGCGTGGTCACCATCATCATAACCACCACCAACAACACCAGGTAACCATCATTATCACTACTATCCTTATCATCATTCACAGCATCTTCACAATTACCACTGTCATCATCACCGCTGTCTTCAATATCATCGTCATAATCATCATCATCATCATCTGTCATTAACTCATCATAATCATTGTTAGTTCTACTGATGATTTCGCTGATGAAGAAGTTGAAAAATAGTTGAGGGTAGAAGATAACGGTTTGTTGTTATTTTTGTTACTGATGACTATAGTGATGGAGGTGTTTATATTGTTGTTAATCATAATGGCGGTGACTGAAATTTAGACGATTCTTTTCCTTAAGAGTGTCCGATTATTCTGTCTGTCAAGGGTGATAAATTGGTTTTCAGGATATCAATGATTACATTAATGATGACGGTTACATAATTGGTGATATACATTTTCATCCTAGAGACACAAATAAGAATCAAAAGTTTTGTTGTAAACATAATAACATGGAACAAATCAACAAATCATTTACATAATCAAAACTATTAATTAGTATTGTATTTCGTCTTATGAAATTTCACCATTAATGCCACTGTTTTTAATCTTAATAACTTTCCTAACTTTGAATGAAAACCCATAATCAATTTGACTCCAAAATCTTACTCCAAAAGTAGACTCCAAGGTCACTCCAAGATCTCACTTCAGACTCCACTCCAAGACTCCACTCCATATTTTGTCGTATGCAATGTTTAGTGTGCTACCTTGCTTACTCGCACTATTTTTAGCACATATGCAATCACTGTCACATCTGCAGTAGACCTTAGTACATTTGTATAATTAACTTGAAAAAAATCTATGAATTCAGTCTTTTGCAAAACAGTATATATTTCCTAGCGTTATAGTTATCATACACTCATTTTCAATAGTGCAAGATGCTAGCTTGGTCATAGACAAATCGTGTTTATCTATTACATAAAGGATAAATTCGAAGGCTTTAGATTTATATGAGATCAAAAAGGAATTAAAGCTTTACAAATATTACAAAGAATGAACTCGAACTCGTCTACCTGAGACAAAAATGCAGCTAAATGGTTAACAAAGAAACAAACTTGAAAAGGCAAACTTAATAGACTTAGATACTGATTGTTTATTTCTTTGGATAGAGTCTAGTTGTAACTAGGCTGTACATGTAATACTAAGTATCGCCAGACACTGCTGCAGCATTGTTACCCAGAAAATTAGCTTAATTGGAAATAAAATCTTTCAACAATCAAGGTGTTGAGGTTTGTTTCCACAAAAGTCAGATATATATCTCTCATAGCTAAGTCATAAACAATGTTTTCTATCAAATGAAATCAACAGTATCACTTAAAAGAATAGCACTGTACTGTCTTTATCTAGAGATTAGAAATAATGTCACATTTATTTATAATTAGATTGTTACAAATCTCTGAGATTGACCATTTGTTATTTTATTGCATATGTATTTTATCTGTATGTACAAATGAATGAAACTTGAATAAACTATGAACTCCAACTGAAGCACGTCCGGTAAAATAGAACATGTTAGTTTTGTAAAATGTACTCCAGACCTGTAATGTGTAATATAGGGCATGATACAGGTTGTCTTAGGACCTTGACCATTCATTAATTTTAATTACATTATATTTTGCCATCATAAGGCAGGCCTTCCAGCATGGCCTTGCAAAAAAGTAGGAGAAAAGTGGGGGGTCCCTACACAAAAAAGTAGGAAAAAAACGGAGGTTTGCAGACAAAACAGTAGGAAAAGTAGGAGGTTATCTACATAAAATTTGCAATGTTTACCATAATAGCTGATAATACTACAACTACACCAGCCCCAGACCTAAAAATATTTGACTGGGGCGCCAGTCTAGAACGATGTCATCACCGCCAAGGCGCATAACGAGCGCTGAGAGTGGGTAGGTATTTGAGGGTGTGCCTTTGCCCATGTTAGAGGGGACAGAGGGTCTCCCTCTGGAAATTTTTGAAATACAGGCAAAGTAATGGTGGCTTCTGGTGCATTTTAGGTCTAAATTTTGAGGTAATGGAGGGGATACTCTGGCTTGATTTTGGCGGGGAGGTGGGGGGGGGGTCAGGGGACTCTGCCCCTGGAAAATTTTGAAATACAGGTATGAAATGGTGTCCTCTGGTGCGTTTCTGGGTCTAAATTTTGAGAAAAAATATTCCTTTGCCAAAATAGTAGGGTGCATCTTTGATAAGTATAGGTCACTTTTCAGCCAATTTGGAGGGGGCACGAGACCCCTTAGCCCGGCCCTGTACACTGACAATCGAATGATGACCCCAGATGTCTTCACTGGCAGATTCTGTGCTTGAATCAGTGTGCCCATATGGTTTGGTAGGATTATAGGTACCTTGATATAAGGCAATGTATTGTAGGAGGCACCAAAAGGCTCCAGAAACTGCCAGCAACACATCAAGAGTCCATCATCTGCAAATATAACTACTTGAAAGGCTGTTGTTTCTTTTTCCTTTTTATGTCAAGCAAAAAAAGTAGGAGAAATAGGAGGTTTTCATCAAAAAGTAGCAAATATAGGAGACATTTAAAAAAGTAGGAAAATGTAGTAAAAAGTAGGAACGCCGGAAGGCCTGATTAGGTCAAATAATTTTACACGCTACTTTTAAGCCGAGACAATATTCTATAATATTCGTTTAAAGTCTTAGTCAGTATAGTAGTCATAATATTTTAGCATATGACTGATGTTTTCATTCTTTACTAATTTACGAATACAACATTTGTCTGAAGAATGGCTATCTTATTTGTAAACCCTCTGATCAGTTTGTTTGTATTTCACTTAATTTGTTTGTATTTCACATTAAAAACTTTCGTTTCTAAAACTGACTAATTGTGGTATTGTGTCAAATCTACTTTAATTTCTTTAACTCATCGTCAATTCTATTTCGTTTCATAAGAAGGGAGACCATTCTTGTACCAGTTTTAACCCATTTCTATGGAGGATAAATACTATAAACTCATTTTCCAAGGAGAAGGAATCCCTGACTCACTCATTCCTACTCATTTTCTAGGGAGGAGGAATCCCTGATTCACTAATTTTTACTAGGGAGGAGGAACTCCTCAATAACTCATTTTATCTTATTTTCAAGGGAGGGGGAATATCTGATTCAGTTATATTTTTAACTAGTTTTGACCACATTGGTCATTATTTCAAAAGACTGGATGTAAAATTTTGTTAAGGTTTGACTAGACTTTAAACTATACTGAACAGCAAAAGAAACTATCCAGATGTGTAACTGGTATATTTTGAAAAAAAAAAATAATTTTTCAAATTTGAATTTTATCTTAATACCAAAATTACACTTGAAGATCTTCGCGTGATAAATTCTTAAAAATCAATCAACCGTGAAGTCAGTAGTCCCACAATAGCCGTTTGAAAGGCTATATCTTCTGCGCGTCAGTTGCACTGTAACATCCCAATAGGGCGCTCGCGCTAAATTGTCGTGCGCTGCAACCAACAATATTTTTTTTTAACTTTATGCTGTTTTTCGAGTTAGTAAATTATCGATATTTCCAATGACAAAACAATTTCACACAGTCCTACCAAAATGTCTGAGAAGGTTACTAAAATCTAGCAGGGGCTATTCAGCTAGGCAAATAATCTGTAACTGTTAATATCCCATAAATCTCCATGGCATGCTGTGCTGACCGACATCCTCACATTAATTACCTGCTATTTGACCTTATCTTACATGAATTACCGACCACAAGTTTCATGCCTAAATTTTTACTAATCAGCAGAAATTTATAGAAGTCTTATATTGTCTACAAAGCAGGGAATGTTGTTTTTTTTTTCATTTCCAAAGAGCTATAAAATAAATTTAATCATATTTGTTATTTATTATATATTTTTTTTGTCTTTATTAGTTATGTTCTTGAAACAAAATTTATCTGGCAAAACAATTGGCAGTACAGTACAGTTATTTTCGAGAAAGTTTTTTATTATTATAATTATTATACACAATAAAACTAAGAAAATTAGTATTCGTCCCTACCTGTTTCACCTAGAGGGTTTATAGTTTTACTACTTCCATCATTTTGTCTGTCCATGCTTTAATACGAATCGGTACTTATGCTGCTACAGGAGACAATACATAATATTGAATTCAATTTATTCGCTAATTCTTATTTAGTGATTAAAACTTCTTTTAGGTGGCTTAATTCCGTCTACCAGAATGTCCTTCTAATTGTTTCAATAAGTGTACAAAAGAAAGGATAATGCAATTTTGATGAAACTTTCTATTGTAATAGATACGTTGTTTCGTTGTTGGGGAATAGCGAAAAGTCAGTTTATGGTTTTTGATGTTTATTAAAATAATATATCCAGAATAAAATTTAAGATGTTGTCGGGTCTAAAGATTCTAGCAAACTGATACAGAAATACAGAGGTACAGAAATATAATTGTTTAAGCAGTTACAAAGACAGCATTCAATGACATATCAAAGAAACAAACATATTGAATCAAAAGATTTTACAGTAAGGTGTTAATGATACATGTCAATCAACATGGAAAATAAGAGACTTTGAAGAACTAATTATAAACTGAATGGAGAGATTCGGTAACAAGGTTCTAATGACAAATGTCAATCACTTTGGCCTTCCTTAACTCTTTGAAGTTTGAGACCACACAAAATTCTAGAAAATATACAAAATGTACATGTAAAAAATATAGATGTGAATATCACATATATAACACTATATGTAATAAAAAACATCAGGTGAAAATGCATGCATTTTGTTTTTACCTAGTTATGCAAATGTAAGAAACTACATGTATCCTGAAATGACTTAAAAGTATATGGTAGGTTATTGTAAATTGCTATACTGATAGGAGGCACATCATTTAATTTCTGCAATTTTTGTACCTTGTCATGAGAAAACTTAATAAAACAGCTCTTGCAATAAATTGAAAAGCATTAGATGTAGATCAATTAAGGGACTTTTGTTTACAGAATGAGTACACACATAAGGCATTTGACCATTCCTGTGGGAAAATTATGAAATGCGATAATTTTAAAAGTATTTTGGTTGTATAAAAATAGGGGATATTGAGAAGATAGTGACATTTATGCTCCCATGTATTTTAGCAGAAGTATTTTATACTTAAAGAAAACAAATTCAGTTTATTTTTTGCATGCAAGTTAAAATCTCTGTAACTACTAAAGATATTCAATTTAAACTTCACGCATGTCTTCAATGTCATTATGTTAGGTCACTGGCTATGTCCCATAACTCTGACCTACATTTTAGCAGAATTATGCCCTTTTTGTACTTAGAAAATTCTAGTTAAAATTCTGCATCAAAGTACATATTTCTGTAACTTCTAAAGTACTTATAGTACCGCGATATTTACATACAACATAGTCTAATGCTGTTATTTGTCTATAAATGTTTCTTCTCCACTTACAACATGCTTTTTTGTTGATCACTTCTACAAAATAATTACTGTACTGTAACATGCGATGTACAGAATGAGGTACATACTATCAAATTAAAAAATGTGTACTTCTGGCACGTGCAAAGAGCGTCTGACCATGGATATTTTGGAAGAATACGCTTTTTCCTTGTGCCTAGTAAGTGTCAGCATTACTTGTATGAACCACATCTTCTTGCACAATAGTACAAATATGGGCAGTTCTGTCTTTATTCCAAAATGTACCTTTAAACTGATAGGGAACAGATCTTGAGCGAAGCGGTAAAAATCGGGATCGATCCATTTTCGTTAACATGCGATATACCGAATGATATATTTACTGTCGACTTGAAAATTGTGTCCTACGGTCCGTGCCATAATCAGACAGTTCTTTTTAAATGTTATGTTTGATCGATTCCCAGTTGAGGCAGTGCTTTTTTCATATAATCATGAAATGATTGTTTTCTTTTCTAAAGGTCAAGTAACACTTAGGATTAACTTATAGCATGTTACCATATATTTTTCTGTGACATTTTAGTTGTCTCTTCATAGAAAACAGTTAAAGACCTGCTCCGCTGCTATTCAAATTCTTTTGTGTGTATACAACCCATGATTACAGTAGGTAACAGCTGTAACGGCCACGTGCCACACTTTAGCAGGCAAAACCACAGGTATTTAATATAGAATTTTATATAAAATAGACTCTATTTTGACAGGAGTCACTGTTCATAATCAGGATTTTCATGCTTTTTCATTGACAATTCAAGGTTAAACGGTAGGACTGTTAAAAGGCTTTAACTGTTACCTAATGTAATCATGGGTTGCATACACACAAAAGACATTTCTCTCTGTTTTGCAATATCATTGAAATAAAAATACTACATGCTATATTTCTGATTTATAATTTAAACTTTTAAAAAGCAACGCTAAATTATGTTCTGAGCAAATAAAGGCCAATTTCGTCAGAAAGTTTATAACTTTCTAGGTAAATGCTGCTTGTAATTATTACATTCAAAGTATTACTGGGCCTTTAAACTATTACTCCAATATGAACTGCTAATTGTAAAGATTAATTTGTTTAACTTTCATAGGTTCATATGCATTACTTGAATTTCAAGTGTGTTAAATTTCCTTCAACATTTCATTTAAAATACAACAATTATTGTATTTTTTTCTTGATTGGTCATGCAATAAAACCACCTGACCTAATGTTCATCTCAATGTCATAAGCTGACCATGGAGAAGGGTGCCGGTAATTTGATAGGGCTATTAAAAGCCAATCTAAAGATGCTATCTGTAACTCTCTGGCATTCCATGTTATTATAATTTCACGCCAATCATTAACCCTCCGACCAGAAATTCTGGGAGAAATTGAAATCTTGGACATTTTAGCAGGACTGCACAAAGAAAAGTGGTAATCACAGGCGCACGTGAATTTTTATGCAAAATGGTTATTGTGGGACTACTGACTTCACGGTTGATTGATTTTTTAAAAATTTTACAAGTGAAGTTCTTCAAGTGTAATATGATATGAAAAACACAAGTGATTGATAAATTAAAGTTTTTGAATAAAGAATACCCCAGTTATAAAACTGGATAGTTTCTTTTGCTGTTCAGTATATTTAAAATAAATGACTAGGCAAACCTATGAAAACAACAAGAATACAAAATAACAAGCAGCATTAATAACTAAAGAATAAAAGCGTTGAAAAATGCTGAATGGAGCAACTGACACAGAGCATCTTTGCACCAATGAAACGGTTTTAGATTAATTAGACAATAAACCTTTCAATACCTATCTGGCGTTAATTTTATCTGATTTATCGCCTTAGACAGTAAAATGACTACAAAATACCACCATTTACAAGCCGATTAAATCAAGCAGTGTAGAATAATGTGTATAAACACTTACCTTTAGAAATTACCGCTGGATGTCGGGAGACCTTATAAATGATCACGTTTCAAAAGGGTTTATATAGTATTTATTCTAGCTCATAAAACATGTCCATTTCTCTATTCATAAAATTAACATTTTTACAGACACAAATACACATGCAGACAATAAAAAGATGCTCGTTTTTCTTTTCGTAAAATGGACATGTTTTAAATTGTATCATTTTCAATTGGAAAGTAGGACATATTAAACATGTCATGTTTTCTATTCATAAAATTGTCATGTTTTATATTGTATCCTTTTCTACTGAAAATTAAAATAAGGTCATTATGTCAACAAAGTGTGGGTGTATCCCCCATTCATCAAATAACCGTACAAAATGTTATTTTAAACTAAAAACCCAGTCAGCTTTCCGAAACTATTATTTAATATTATGATTCTGACAGTATGTTATTCGTGTTTTTAAATTCAAATGAATGGTGTAATTAATTATTCGAAAGTCGGAACACAATTAATTCTTATCATATAAAGCGATGAGGCTTTAATTTTAATACATCCATTGTCCATTACATATTTTAGTTCAGCTTCAAACAATGGAGGGTAGGTGAGTCCTGATGTGTATTGCTGTCAAATATCTAGCCTCAAATGACGACTACACATGTGTTACGCTTAAATACCCCTGACTAACCACGAAAAACACGTTCTAAATTCCCGCCAAACAATATCAACAACTGATAATTTCGAAGCGAGAATAATTTCACTTACTCACACTTAAACTGTGAGTAAAGTCATTATTCTCTAATCTCGATTATCAGAACAAAAAACAGGTAGAGTTTAGGTTTAGACTATGTATTTGGACAGCAAATATCAACTTGAACAAAGATAGTAAAATTACCAAGAAATATCGGATAATATACGATGCCATCTTGAACATCTGATGTCGATTTGAAGACTTGTAACTATAATTTTCTTAACGGCAACTATAATTATTGTGCCCTCCTGTACACCCAGCTTCCAAATCCAGGTTCGTACTATAATAAATCAAATCTGCTCATTCAGTTCTAAAATGTTCAGATGTTATTCAATATTATGTCATCAAAAATTACGAAAATATCATCAGTATATTCTACAAACTATCAAGAAAGCATTTACTTTCATACTAAATATTACTAACGATACAAATATATTCCTACTCTCTTGTATCATGATACTTATATAATTCGTACGAACAAGATATCTGAAGTGAAATTAATATTAATATTAATAACCCGAAGGATATCACCTGTGCGCTCAACGATTTCAATACAACGCAACTTGGGCACATAACTTCGAAAGATATCACCCGTGCGTTCCACACAGAGTAACCTGAGCATATAACTCAAGGAAATCACCCGTGATTCAACATAAAGCCTGGGGACATAGCCAAAAGGTTATCACCCGTACCCGTTTCTTTATAAACCTGGTTATCAAACATTATTATAACATAATGTAACCTGGGCAAATAACTCCAAGTTGTCACCCGTACTGACAAATTCACATAAACCATGCACTTAATTAAAAGTCAATGCTATCACCAATCAATCTACAAGCTCATAACTCCATATTACCTTTTACATAAAGCAACCTGCGTAAATAACTGCAGTTTCGTCACGTTATAAGTGACCTGCATACATCATGTGGAATTTTCAGCTAATATTCTGCAAAAAAAGAACGTGTGTCGTAAGTCTGCATAATGTTCTTTTAATGTATTCTGCGCAACGTAATCCGTGTAATAATTTGAAAGATCGCGCTGTAATACGAATTTACTATTTATTATACATACTACTAAATTTCCTATGTTCTGCATAAAGTGACCTGTGAACATAACGCTTCATTTTCCCCTTGTATTCTCCATCAAGTAACTATGTACCAAACATCTTATTAGCACCATGTATTCTGCCTAAATAACCTGTGTACATAATATTTCACCTTGTATTCTACAAAAAGTGACCTGTGAACATAACACTACGTTATCACCCTGTATTGTACATAAAGTGACCTGTGAATATGATATTTCGTTATCATCCTGTATTCCACATAAAGTGATCTGTGAATATAACATTGCGTTGTCACCCTGTATTCTACATTAAGTGTAGTGACATGTGAACATAACATTGCGTTATCACTCTGTATTCTGCATAAACTGACCTTTCATGTAACACTGCAATATCGCCTTGTATCCTGCATACAGCGACCTGTAGTATGCATAAGTGACCAGAGAAATAAAGTAAATGTATTATCTCCTTGATGTACATAAAGTTGAGATATCATCAATGCATTCTGTTTGATGCATAAAGTAATCATGGTAAACGGCTTTAATCTATGCAAATGCAATCAAAGTTTTACTATGCTACATAATTTTATCTTGTTTGAGTAAAACTAATTTCTTAAACTTGCCTCTCTTTTTAATAATTCAAGGAATTAATGACAACAAAATAGCTATTGATAAACAAGCATAAGTATACTAATAAACCACATATACAACATGTGTATCTATCCACATTCGAAAACACTGTCCAGTTTAGGCAGAGATGAATGTCACATAATATCTTCGGTTTCAGTTCTGAGCTGATAGTACGTCACACAACTAAATCACTTTTTTCGTTAGATAGATCTTAAAACATTACATTCCATTACTGAATAATAAACATATTGCTGTAATCCATCAGTTATATAATGCAAAAAAAAAAAAGGAAAAACATTCAGTATTTAGAAAGGATTTGTATACAAGATCACTAAAAACTAAAAATACTTAAACTTTACACCCTCAAATACTGAAATACTGTACTTGTAAATTATAAATCTAAATTTGAAGAGACTGTCAGGCGAACCCGTAAAGAGTCTTTACTGTACCAGATCTTAATGCGTGTAAACCGTAACAGCCAGGATTCAAACATAAATCATTGACTCCAGAATAAGACAGAGGATTTTTTAAACAAACTTCTTTGACTATTTACAGTATTGAACCTATCTAAAACATTCTGACGACTTTGAATTTATTTCAGCTTTAGACAGCCTGAGGTATCTTTCGAGTAAACGAACTGGATGGAGACAATGCCTGTCCTGGCAATTACAACAGTATTACTGTCTCTTAAAAAAATCTATCTCTTAAGACATCCGTTTTTGATTTTGAAACAAACATTTGGCAGTACATGTCAGAAAATGTAATTCAGATCTCCTTAAATTTAGAACTTCACTGATCCCAAAATCCAGCATACATAAGAACAAACAAAGATACAATTCTTAAATCTGCCAAAGAACTGCTCTCAGATGCAAAGCGTAAAATGAGCTTTTTTATTGAGTCGGCTAAACGATGAAATCGTTTTGACGAGTCCTTGCTATCCAGCGATTCTCTAAGTCTAAATAGACCAAATAACACAGTGAAGGGATGTAGTTCCATTAGATTTCTCAAACTTCAAACAGTTCACTGCATGAATGAAGTTAAGTTGTGTGAATTCCCTTTGCTATGACCAATATACGATGTAATCTGTCATATTTATGACTTGTAATTGTGCAATACTCGAATGCAACTCATTAAGCATAAATGTGCATTTTATGAATTGCGCAGGCTTACAAAGCTTGCGTAACATCCAGCGAAAGACAAAAAATAGTTCCACAGGGCTCCAGATAAGATGCGTATTAGCGTAAATTACGTATAGAAATAATGCAAATACGCATGTCTAATAATTTCTAAGCGTATAAAAACGTATATAAAATTACAGAAATGCACACAATCTTTTTTAAAAACAAAATCTGAATCGTCTGGATGCGTTAGGTAACATAGCCGATCCCGATCAGCCTTAATTCTCCCACATTGAACGTATACACGCATCGTATGATTTCTATAAACTTTGCGTGGGTTTCTACACACACACATGAATTTTGCAGTCAGTAAACGGATAAATTATCGGAAGAAGAAGCTCTTACTGGTTTGTTTAGTTACAACAGATATTAAAAATGATTTTAATTCTTATTTTTCGAGAAATAAACAAATCGGCGAAACATTAAATTGTATTTTCTTGTAGTTTTTGAAATCGAAAGTAGATCGTCTATGTTTGGCTGCTTTCACGAAACGAAACAACTTTTTTATGAAAAGATTTAAATAAGAGGTAATTTAACCGTAAACTTCAATGTCAGATACTGCCAATTGCTGCTAAATGTCTTCGTATCATCACAATTTGTAAAATATATTGTTGAAAATGGAATAAAAGTGTAATCGTATCCGGATATAATATTTTGGGTAAATATCGAGCTGTGTTATGAAATTTTAACATTCATGTAACATACATGATAGATATTATTGTAACAGAAATGATTCTAGAATTTATTTTTATTACACCTACATATAATCTATGTCAGACTGGTATTCTAGTCCTGAGGCATGATCTGAAAGTAAAAAGATGAAGTGACAGTCATACTTTGGATATTGTAATACTAGAAAGAATCTAGATCGTAACCTTTCTGGAATTTTGACTGGTTTGGATAATTTGCTTACGATTCAGGTTCGCAAAAAAATGAAACCGTCACCCATTCTGCTTTTCATGATGACACATGGCTTGATTTTTGCAGTCAGTAAGCGGATAAATTATCCCGAGAAAGAGCTCTTACTGATTTGTTTAATTACTACTGATTTTAAAAATGATTTTACTTCTTTTTTTTTGAGAAATAAACAAATCGGCGAAACATTAAATTGTATTTTCTTGTAGTTTTTGAAATCGAAAGTAGATCGTCTATGTTAGAGTGCTTTGACGAAACGAAACAATTTTTTTTATGAAATGATTTAAATAATTTCACCGTAAACTTCAATGTCAGATACTGCCAATTGCTGCTAAACTGTCTTCGTATCATCACAATTTGTAAAACATATTGTTGAAACTGGAGATTTTGGCGGTATAAAAGGAAGTGTAATCATATCCGGATATAATAGTTTGGGTAAATATCGAGCTGTGTTATGAAATTTAAACATTAAAGTAACAGACATGATAGATATTATTGTAACAGAAATGATTCTAGAATTTATTTTTATAATACATACATAGAATCAATATCAGACTTATATTCTAGTGCTGAGGCATGACCTGAAAGTAAAAATATGAAGTGACAGTCATTCATACTTTGAATATTGTAATACTAAAAAGAATCTAGAGGTAATATTTAGAAATTGAAACATAACATTTTCAGTTAGAAATCGCACCAAAGGCTATCAAGGGTCTACATTTTCAAAATTTCCTTGTGGTGATACCCCAAACCTAATTGCAGGAGGGGTATCCTCCCACACCCTCCCCCCATATTGCCACTTTACAGTTTGATACATTTGCCCTTTTACCACCTGCCACAATGCCCATTTCAAAATCTGACTGCAGTTCAAAGCGGGAAGGAACACCCCTCCCCAAACCCACCCTGCTACCGACCACGTAAAAATGGCTCAAACATTTTTTCAGCCCAGTCTGGGCCTGTCTGTCTACATGAATCAAAACGGATAATTGAAAGTACATAGACTTGGGGACTACTGACATGGTTTTGAAGGGGTTAACAGGTCTGAAATAGAATAAATGATGGTTTTAACTAAAAAAGAACTGCATTTATTAATACTGGTTATCTTTTCCGAAATTGGTAGCTAGTCCGAGTAACTTCTCTTAGTTTCGAATGCGCAATTTTCCTGTCAGTGTAAACATTCATTACACTATATATTGACACTCAGCAACATTTACATATCTTTAAATGCAAAAGTAAGTATACTTTAAATTCACATCCCTTATAATATGATTGAACAATACCTAGCGTGTGACACGGTTATTGCCAGGCCCCTTATCTGTAAAATATCTGAACAGTTACAAATTGTATGTGGCAATCCGCGCTATAAAATTTCAATATATAAATTTTCATATTCAAATTTTATCATGTGCGAATATATATCAGCCGATAATTGCCTGTTTTGGTAATGCCGGAGGCAAATGTTTACTGGAAAAATATTTATAGTCATGGGCAGTATCTTAGTGTCACCTGTCAAATTGTAGTTTGTACTTTCAACATTTTTATTTTTGCGAACCACTCTTCAATTTTAGAGAAATACATTGGGATTAAATACTTGTATAATGTCAATCAAAGTTTTACTAGGCATCGATTGAATGTCCATTTCATCTATTGTAACAAAATCTCTGTTCAGTTGGGGAAAAAAACTAAAACCAACTGAAACTGGTAGACTATACTACCAGTACATCAATCATTAGCCGACTCTCAGGCCCTTCAGGCCTTTGATTATGTCTGAAGTCATTGATTCTTTCTTTTAAGCTGTCTTGAAAACTGTTCTGAAACGACCGGACAAAGATAATCTCAGCAAGTATCTTTTCAAGGATTTTTCATATGAGAAATAATATGAAATAATATGAGCCCAGTTTACAGCGTAAAAACATTGTTCAGTTTGGATTTCCGCAAGCACTTTCCGAATAAATGAGATTAAATATAACGCTACTGTCACTGGCATAGCTGTTTAATGATTTAAACTCATTTCATCGCACCACTTTGCAAATTTATTGTAATATGATCAATAGTTACGTGTAGTAGACAGTTCTTTTCCACTTGAAACAGTACTTTTAACTTCTGAGAACAATTTTTCGGGCTGGTCCGAAAAAAAAATCCAATGATCTTTAACATCTGTCCATCTCTGAGTACTAAAGAGGCCAGTAATTTGAATATACAACAATATACATAAATTTGTCCATTTTACGTGCTAAAAGTATTAGTAATATGATTATGCACAAAATATTACGTATTACATTCAAGTCTTACAACTGAAACGCTGCTTTTAACTGCTACAGAGGGAGGGTTAACGTTATACGAAATAAACGGTTCCTCATAATTTATTATATACAATATTTTTCCAGTAATTCCGTAACTGCCGAATCAACAAAATTCTGACCTTCTTTTGCTGACTTGTTATTTTTCATAACATGTGTCGGCAGTTTGAGAATAAATGGAATGACGTAGCCATTTTGAATAAAAGACATGACGTCCTGTCCGACTAAATAATATCTGACCAAAATTTTTCTGCATTAAAAATTTTGTAATTCTGCCTTTTACTGAACAATCAGATACTTCAAATTTGGTTTCCGAATGTTCAAAAAATAAAGTTTGAAAAGTCTACATAAGGATAAGATACACTACTTATCAAGATGGTCGCAAGGCGCAAAGCTTACACTTAATGGATTGTACTGCCACAGATGTGGCCGAACCGGAATTTGGTGCTGGCGTATCCCAAATCCGTGAGTCTAGTTACCTCCCCTGACGGTCCGTGAAATGAAATGAAAGTGATAATTACGTCACGAGTTGGACTAGTGCTGGCGTGTATCCCATGGGTCCTGATTGGGAAATGTCTGTTGTGCAGCCGGAAACAAATTGCCCTGAGGCTCCCAATCCGCATTTGAAACAGACGACTTCTCTCTGAATGAATCTTCCCGCCATGGGAGTTCTGATGATTTTTTTTACCACGAAAGCTGCCAAAAGACTGATTAGCAGAATTAATATTTGAAGGACTTTCAGAATTTTTGGAGTTTTCAATTCTTTTTTCGCTCAGCCCTACGAATTCTCTTGACATCATCGCAGCCACTGGCCATATCATACAATTCATATTCTTGAATGGTTGCCCAACCAGCGACCGAATTGTCAGAGATTCTGATCAATTCATTTCTGTGTTTAAATTTGTCAGTAGTTTCTTCAAATAACTCATAGGCCTTTTTCTTCCTCTCTAAGCTGAACTGCCTTTTTAATTAAATCCAGTAAGTCAAGAATCTCTGAGCTAAACTGAATTAAACAAAAATTGTTTCCTATTTGACAAGTTCTTCAATGAAATAGAATTATCAGTTTTAACATTCTTTCTCGTATTTTCCGCTATCCACTCCGAATCTGCTTTCAACTCCCTCTTGACCTGTGTAAATTTACTGTCAAAGAATTGCTATAAATCTGAAACAACCTGTTTCCTCAATTCAACACTAGATTCACCTGTCATCCTGATGTATATTGCTGTCAATATTCTAGCCTCAAGTGACGACTACACCTGTGTAACGCTTAAATAACCCCGACTAAACACGAAACACCCGTTCTAAATTCCCAACAAACCATATCAACAAATTACCGTACAGCCTTATCGTTTTGAAGCGAGAATAATTTCACATCTATTCAGATCGTTTAGCACAACATTTATGTTGTATTAGTGTATGGTTTATTTTTTCAGCTTGAACAGTGCGGCCTAGGTGGTTCCAGTACTCCCGCTTTTAAATGTTTGGATATTGTTTAATCACCCCTTGGATATAGTGCCTGCTTTTTAGTTTTGTCTTTTGGCATTTTCTGTAATATGCAGGCTCCATAACCACAGATCCCCAATCAAATTCCAGTTTGTCTAGTTCTGCCCATTGTTTCCTTGTTTAGGGCACAGCCATTATTTTATCTGGTAATCATAACATGTTTAAATGTTGAGTTCTGCTCAACCCGGGGCTCGAGGGCAAGGACGGTTGCTTGCACTTTTACAACCGTCCACGACCAGGATCAATGAAACCGAGCCTGCAACATGTTTGTTTATGTCGTGTTGGGCGACCTGTGGTTTTCCACTTTTTTTATTTTCTTTCTGCATTACAGGACAGGGCACTGGAGATCTGTAAGATAATGCTTCACATTTTTTCTATGCAAAATTTCATGTAAGATAAATAACAAAATATCCCTAAGTTTACTAGTTTTAATGAGTAATCATACTTTTGAATGATGCACCGCAGGGAGAATTAATTTTAAAAAGGTGCTAATTGAATTGTGTTTTAATAGTTATTTAGAAAGATAAGTTATAATCATCTGATAACTTACAGAAAATCTTAATTGTACATTGTCTTTTGTCCTCGCTACATTCATCGATTAATATAGGTCGTAAACACCTGATCTACAGTACAGTGAAATATGATAAGCCTTCCCAAATGAAGTATGTATAAACTAGTATAAAATATTATATAAGACTTTAGTTTTTCCTTCTAAAGATAAATATCTAGCCTATTCAGATTGTACCAGTTCATATTATATCGCATGATTCTGCTGGACATATTGATTTACATAGGGTAAATGCAATGTGTTGAGGATTTGCAGTCAGTTCCCGCTTAAAACTTGAATTTGACAATACTATCTCATTAAGCCTTTAATATACAATGGATGTTCGTATCATTATTATATACTCGTTTCTTTTCTCCGTTAAGTTACAATGGTACATGAAACGTCAATAATGTTCCATACAATGACGCCTAAATTTCATGATGGGTGCGCGACGTAATTCAAAGTTTGTCGTTGTATAAATTCTTTATTTAGTTCAGTACTGTCAATCTTTTTCAGGCTATTGAACAAATTTATAGTATTACATATTAACATTTATACGTGTAGATACGTATGTAATGAAAAAGGTTATTATCTTTGCATCAGGAAATATGCACTTGTTCTTTAGCGAGAGAATATTGCGCTCCTAAAGTCGCGCAATATTTCCGCTGCAGAACTCGTGCATATTTCCCGATACAAAGCTAAGAACCTATAATTATATAGGCCTTGCTAGAACTCAATTGACATGTCTTATAGTACATTTTCTAGGTCATTGGTCCGAGTCTCATTGGGGCCATGATCAGAAGCTTGTTCGGACATTATTCTAACTTCCAGATTTCTAGTATTTATATTGGAGCAAACTTTATATCAGAATCTAGATAGGCCGTAAGTTTTTGTTTTTCAATATTTATATTGTTGAGGAAATAATCAATAAACTTAATATGTCTTCAAACAAATACTATGAATAGCCTCACAAAACCGTTATGAGAGAAGTATATGAAGTCTAGGCACAGGAAATACAGATCAGTATAATTAAATCTTTAATAATCCTACCTCACCTTTTCATAAATGTAACATTTTGATACAAGCAAAACTGTATTATCTCAACTACCATAAAATAGTAAGTGATATTTCCTTTTATCATCGGCTTGTTGAAAGTTGATTTTTATACCATAAATAAACTTGTAAAACATTTGAAAAATTTCTTTAAGGGTAAACCTAACACATATAAATATATTCTATTTATCTTTGTTATTAAAAGAATTTTGATATTTCGTCTAAATCCATTTTTGTTTTCCACTCAATCGTTTAATTACATTTAATATCACAATTTTAATATAAACACAACTTTGCTAAACTTCACATTTGTAAAATCATTTTTAGTTATTTGAAGGGCTTATAAATCAATTTCTGGACTTTGTTTAATGTATTTCTCTCTTTAAAACTTTTAGGTTCTATCCCTATACTGTGCGGATATAACTTGTTGAGGATGTGGAAGTTTGAAGATAACTGAGGCATCAAGTAAGGCAATACGATCAGGTAACAAAAGAAGGTTGACTACGTTATCAAGTGTTAAGATGAATTTAATTGCTATTTTGTGTTTTGTTTTTGTGCCTTTTACAGATTTTTTTTCATTATTTTTAAGTTACTTGCCCCACAGTTTAGGTGACATTTTTAAACATGTTCATTTCCACCAAGTTTGGCATATAGTGCATATATGACACTAAAAATGATTCAGAGTGCGAAAGCAAATGTTAGATATTGGCAAATTTTATTAACATAATAGGGTCCCACTTAATTGTATAGGAATTTCAGCTATTAAAGATTACTATGAATACAAGGCGAAATTAGTATTATATAAGCATAAATGTCACTAACAAATATCTTTCATTTTACATAATGGCATAATTACCCCCATCCAAATTTTTCAATGGAAAATTGTATTTAAATCTACAAACAAACAAAATACTGCCATTAAGATTTAAAAAAGAACTGACACTGATATTTACTTCTATATTTAATGTTTTACATTTATCTTTATCCCAAAGAAAATCATTTTAAAAACACAAACACAAAACACTTGTCTACCTTGCTTTGATACATAGTATCATTATAGTTCGATTTCGAGTTCAGCAATGTTTTTGTACTTTTGATAGTTGAACGGTATTTTATTTAGGTAGTGCTATTCAGTACAACGGTGATTCTCACCTAAATTAGACAAGGTTAATCATGTTGATTTCCCTAATTGGCAGACGAGTCTATAAATTGAACTCTCAAATGTCAAAATCCCTCACGATAACTCAAACGATAACGTGCTTGATAATTATGATATTTTTTTTTCATTAAAACGTTTCAATACTGAAAATAGTATTCGTTACACTGTTTGTTGGTGACATGATACGGCATATACGCTGTCGAAGAAATCCATATCAGGCGAGAGCTTCGCCTGATATGGATTTTCGAGACAGCGTATATCCCGTATCCTGTCACTAACAAGCTGTGTAACGATTTTATCTTGCCGACTACCCTTTACTTACATGCTATAATCGATACATTTTAAATTAACAAAGCTACTTACAGTCAGTGCAGACTGGAATCCTGCAATCATTTGTTTGGTCATCATGTTTTGTTTATAGTTGATTTACACCAGCCATAAAATGCACAATTACCTCTATTTGGATTAAATCACAAAACACAAAAGCTCATTTACACAGGTTATGAACTGGTTTAGATCAGAAACACAAAAAAAAGCTTTCTGTTGCATCCTTTCGAAAATCGCAAGATTTCACGATGTCAGAAATGTCTTGAAACTTCGGCTTTCGACCCGTTTCCGGTTAAATCAATTATCTTGCACGTAGATTAAATGATCCTACAACAAACTGCTGAGTAACGATATGTCAATTCCTTTGTGTTACGATGATTTAACTTTAAACAAGATTTTAACATCCATGTCTCCCATACAGAGTTATTCCGCTTCTTACGGCTAACTTTTGTCAAACTTCACGAGCCCAAACTAAGTAGGAAAATGAAAACGGCAAGAAAACACTAAATTTTCTCTCGGAAACGATGTCTATCGCTGGAGCAAATTGATAATCTGACTTGTTTCAGTTACGCTAGCGATGCGGCAGCCATTTTGTTTTAATCAAAATTCATATCTGAAATGTACTTGCAGCATATGGAATATATCCTGTCACCATGTGATGTCTCTTGGCCAATAGAAATGCAAGAAATTTGTAGGAGGCAAGATAACTTTGTATAACATTACAATTAGCTACCATATTTCTATCATTGGCAACTTGTTTTGAGTTCAACGATGCATGGGAACCCTAACAGTCAAACAATAATAAAAACATGCTGTAACGGGAGTAGTATAAGCTATCGTATTTATATTTTATGCTCTTTAAACCAAGGTTATAAATAGGCAATGTCTCATCTTTCTTTTATTTCAATGGTTAAATAATGACTAGAGTGTTAAATGAAAATTGTTTGTTAAACCGTAATAATTTAAACTTCGTGACATCCGGGTTGAAATATTTGCATGCGCTAAATCAATGACCCGGACCTTATACACGCAGGTAGTTTTTGGATCGATTGTCTCATCGAGACAATGTTAACAATGTAAATATTGCCTTACTGCAGACCGAACAAAAGTAGTGCCGTAGGTCAAAAAAGTAGTTCCATGCCATACATTTATTTAACCATCAAAATATCTGTCAAACGTCAAAAATTCTAATGTATTTTTCAATCAGTGTATATACATTTCTGTTATTTTATTTTCTGACTGCAGTAACATATTAATGTGCGGAACAAACGCCGAAGATATAAATAGATTTTTTGGCTCATATATTTCCTTTACGACTATTGTGGATTCTGGCTAATACATTTACGCTTCTAGTAGCATAGCATCACGAGACACGGGAATGTTGTAAATACATTCTTTTGAGTTGTAAATATTTGTGAATGAGTAATATATGTTCAATTTTATAGATGTTTTGTTTTGGTTTTTCTTAATTTTTCATTCTGTCAGTTGCGTTAAAATACAAATGTACATGTATTCCATGAAATGTTGATACGGTAAAGAAATGACGGCGCTAGGAACAATACACGTTATTTTAGAATCAAAGGTTCACTTTGAACAGTATGTTACACTTTACTATTGATTATTTTCCGCGCCTTAAGATGCATGCCTATATCGGATAGACAGCACTCGGAATATTTGCGAGAAGACACTATGTTTGCCCGATATAAAAATATGAACCACACCATTTTTTCCTAACGATTAGGCCAACGAGGGGTGTTCAATAGATAATTATACTCCGTGTGCAGTTCTGTAACCGGTGGTTATTTTTGAACTCTGTTTTCAGCACACTATAGAGTCATTTATTGGGAACAAAATGCCATACGAATGATAAAAATCGGTAGATTCAAAGTAAAAAAATAATATTTGAGTGAGGTGTACTAATTTATACTGGAGCATAGCAAAAATAATCATAACTTAGGTTTGTCCTGGGCAACCATGGTCTCGAAATAATACAATAACTCAAAATCACAAAATTCTATCATTTTTCTACGAGATACAGCAATTTGTGATGTTTTTAACTACTTATTGCGTTTTTCATTTTACAACACAACTAAAACATCTAAACTCGAGGTTGATTCCGTCTGAAATGAGTCTCGAGAGTGATAAATCTAAGTTTTAAGAACTTGTTTCGCAATACAATAATTTTTTCAACGATGAACATCACACCTGACAAAATTGCAGAGGCTTATTGTACTCAACTTATCAGTTTTCGAGTAAAATTATACACACTAAATTTATTACTGTTATCATTTTTTTATTAGTTTTCAAATGTTTATGTATGTAAATATGATGATTTGTTTTAACTGTTTTAACTGAAAATTGAAGTACAGTTCTAGTTGTTGATGAACAGTAGAAATAGTAGAATCAAGGAACGGCATATTACACTTTCTATAGTTTGAACATAAAAATGTCCATTATACCTGAGTAAACCTCACTCAAATGATTTTTATACTTTGAATGTACCGATTTTCATTATTCTGATGGCATTGTGTTTCCAATAAATTGCTCTATAGTGTGCTGAAAACCGCATTCAAAAATAACCACAGTTTACGGAACTACATACAGAGTATCATTATTTATTGAACGCCCCTCGTAGTGTTATGTGTGTAACATATGAGTAAAAATCCCCTCATTCAGTACCTAACCATTCATATGTGTTAAACACATCAAAACAACAAAGGTCAAGTATTGGCGAGATGTCGTATGAAATGCAACTTAGATATATTAAATGTAAGCTGTTTGGCATGCCGATTTCAACGTTGATGATTTTCTTTTGTCAATAACAGTGAACAGCGTAAAAGACGGGAGTATCACTAGTGACGGATAAACGGTTTGATAACTGATCGATCTCGGGCCTAGACATGATATCGGTCCGACTTAAAACCAATGAGCAAAACTTTAATTGTTTGACATCATTTTACGATATCTATCCTATATAAAAGAGATGTTGATCCAATAAGGGTTAGATATGGACTGTGTTAGATAAAACTTTTCAAAACTGAACAGAAATTATTTCAGTGACTACGTCTTCCGCTGAAAGCATCAAGTTCAGTTAAGCGGTCAGAAGTATTCATGAATGCAATTACTAATACTGATGGCGGGTTATGGTAATATCGATCACACAAAATATTGCAAAGGGCTCTGTTTTACCTTACTTGCAGTATTTTAGTTTATATGTACACAGAGTATAGGTTACGGATAACTGATCAGAGGCTAATAAATTATATCCTTCGAGAAATCGTTGACGAGGAGTATGTAATAAACAGTCATATTTTTCCATGAAGCCATATCTATAAGGAATTTATGGAAAGCCGGTGGGAAATGCTTATTGGCAAATGCCAAATGCCGAAAAATTAATATTAAATGCTTAATGGCAAATGCCAAATGCCGAAAAATTAATGTTAAATGCCAATAACTTAATGCAAAATGGCAGTTACTTATTGCTAATTGACAATTACTTAATGCTTAATGCTTCATACAAAATGCTTTATGCCATATAACTAATGCTGAATTCCAAATGCTAAATGTCAAATAGCTAGTGTTAATTGATAAATGATAAATGCTAATCGTCAAAATCTTGTACAATCTGTGTTGTTCAGAGACAATCGATCCTCCAGTACTTTAAGTCCTTTGATTCAGATAATGCTAGTTATCTAACAACAGTTACATTTGGTGACAAGTATTTACCAAACATGCACTCTGCTTAACAAGTTTGCATTGTATCCTCTTTTGATAAACTTATGCACACAATTAGAATATAGGCATTATGTTAAATTTTCGGAAGTTTATAAAATACATCCACATAGAATGAATTTTGTGTGTGACAAAGTTCTAGAATAATTATTGTTTTAAGGTTTGTGTTATATTTCTTTAAATGTTTGTATACTGCCGTTTTACTTGGTTGCGTTAGACTCTCCAATATGATATTCTTATAGACTCAAAAATGTTGATCTGTTTTATGTCCTTTTTACGTTCAGAGTGCAATTTATATAGAACTTGAATGGTGTTACATCTCCTAATCTCACCGTGTCATTTAAGCCTTCTGAAACGACGCAAGCTTCTTTACATTTCGCAACCTCTAAACCTTATCAAATTTCTTCACTTTATAATATATCCATTTCAAAACAGGCACAGATAAACTTACAGGGCAATCTCCAAGGCCTAATTAAATAAGATTGTTTGATAATCGGTTTTAAGTGACGTACAGGTTTTTGTAAAGCTTATGCCTTATTTTTACATCAACTTTAAGTGGAACTTTAAGAAAATTCACCGAATTGTCCCATTCTTTTAAGTATGTAATAATACACAAGTATTAACCCTTATCATGTATGACACGATTGATTCTGCCTTCGCGACCAGTCTGATCATGATCTGCACTGTTCACCATTCAGTCAGTATCTTTTTGTATGCACCCCTGTTAAGAGCTAGCGGTACTGTCCAAACTGAAAGATGGATGAGTTCATTATAGAAATTTAGCAGGGTAAGGGTAATATTTTGACAATGATTATTAATGAAAATCAACTATTTTTATGTTTATTTTATTAAGTTCAAGGCACTTTATGTTTATAAAACTAAAATTGTCTTGAAATTATTTTAAGTCAGCAAATAAGTAATTATTGGTTTTATCCTAAAAGTACGGAAGGGCAATAGTGCCAAGTGTATGTTATTTATTAACTCGAAATTAGCTTCAACCAAAACACACCACATTTAATCTGGCACTATCCGGATTCCGTATGGAACTCTCCGATAATAAGTCTTAATTTTCATGGGCCATTTTAAGTTTCTAACATTGAACTAAGAAATAAGTAAATTTTACTTCTTTGGACAAAAAATACTGCATGTATCAAATATCTATGACATTCTACGGCACTTACTTAACAAAACTAACAAATCATCATTAATTTCCCAAAATGTCGATTTCAAATCGGATATCAATGACCTAACAGGCCGGTGCTCCCATACCTGTAGACGACTTAGTAAGGTCTCTACACGGCCCTAGCTTTATTTCTTATTGTAATACTTCTAACTAGCTTCACCTATAAAGTAACAATATTTGTAACAGGTTACGTAAATTTGTTTACAAAACAAAACACAGGCGATTAATATGAAACACCTCTGTTAATATTGATTTCAAGATTTATGTCAAACATTTCTCAGATATTTAACCATGACAAAATATCTAGTTTATAGTTAAATTGACTAAGAAATGTATCAATTGAGAACATCTACGGCAACCATGGGCAGGATGTTTCTATGAATAAACCAGTGAGTAGTCTTTGTACACGTACGACATAAATTGAAAATACTGTTTTGTAGGGCCGACACAATCATAAGTCAAATTTTCAAACTTTATTTTGAAGGTAAGGCCCTTATGGGCATCTGACATAACATAACATATCATACAACAACACGGCATATTAAACTAGATGTCATAATTGTGAACAATGTACGAGGAGGATGAGAAATGTTATTTAGGGAGTGGACCCGCAACCACAATTGGTAAACTATAAACCCTCTAAATAATCTACTCCCAAATAATGCTGAGCCGCCTAAGAAGAACAAGCAAACACTCGGTTATTACCAAGTTTGATTACGGGTCCATTACCCTATCAAAACTAGCAAATTATCTAAAACTAGACATTATATTTATACCAAAGACTGCCAGTTTAAGTAAAGTCGTTCTATTTTCACAATTCACAAGTCTGGAGAATTTAAAAGCATTATAGTATGGAGGCCAATGGGGTCTACCATGCACCCCAACCCCCGACTTCTTTTCATAGGTACCAAATTGTTCGGCAGGACCAACTCTTTCAAAATAAAATTCCCATGAAAAATCTCTTTTGAACTATATATGATTTCACTTTTTACATGGCAACCGTTCATGTTTGAAAAGGACGACCATATAGATGATAATCAGTCAAATAATAGTCAGTTTTGGTGATAAAACAATAGAAATAATGTCAAAATGAAGCTAAGACATTGGCCTTTAAACAGCAGCATTTTCATGTTAATGATCTAATTTGCATCAGTGTCAAAAACAACGAATAAAATTCTGAGACACCTTATACCCCAGTCACACATACGGCGCGGAAAGCTACGTCTAGCCACGGATAAAAACGTAGTAATCCGTATCGACCCGTATTGAAACGTACCTGAGACGTACCTTAATGTAGTACGCCGTATCAGTTCGTACCAATTCGTACGGCTCAGGTACGGATCGATACGGGTTACTACGTTTCTATCCGTAGCTCGACGTAGCTATTTGCGCCGTATGTGTGACTGTGGTATTAAACTGAATAAAATGATATAATTAATTGTTATTATTAAAATAACAATTGTATGTGGTCTATAATGTCCGCAGACATAGAGTTAATACTTTATTGAAGGAAGAATAAAAATGTAACATACATTACACATGTTATGTTACCATTTTAACAGCCTTGTTGTATTAAATTAATTGTTTAGAAAATATTCCAGAAACATAATTGATATTACTTATTTTGTACTGTAAAAATACAGTATGCTACTTTACTAGTCAGACAGTGTGATCTTTTCCGTAACACACTTTAAAATACGTTACTACTAACATTGCTTTTTAAAAAGTTATTTAAGAAGAAATTTTAGCCCAAATTGTCACATACTGATTTATTTAAACAGTTAGCGGTAAGTTATAAATATGTTTTTTTCTGTTATTTTAGGAATTGCTCAAAATATATATTGCACCATCCATGTAACTATGAGTTTAGATGGAATTTCAATAGAACATACAGTAATATCCATCTGTGCAATCTTGATATTATGATCATACAGCTGATATGTGCAATCTTCCTGTGAGTAAAAATCAAGATTTATAAAGAGGTTTTTTTATTTAGGAAAAGTAGCATTATCAGAACATATACAAAACCATCCCTAGCTCAATAGGATGAATCATAGGGCATTGAGTCAAATATCTGGTTGAGGCTTTTGCCCTCCTTAACGATTCAATAGAGACATTGTGTCTGAAGTCAACTGAGTAGAAGCAGACCTGTACATTGCGGAGAACATAGCACTTGCCTGTAGTTCCGGTATAGAATCCAGGGACACTTGTTAGGTTAACTGCTCAACATTACATTATCAAACAAAAACTAACAAACAAAAGAAAATATGCAGGTATTTAAAGAAAAAACTTTAGATTTAAAACTTTTACCCGGTTGACAAAACTGTTTTAGTGATACTAAATCAGGATATAAGAAATATATAAAACTTTATAGATATGAAATAAAGAAGCCTATTGTAGTCATTTCGAAACGTTTACACGAATGAGAGAATGTATAAAATATTTTCTTTGATATTTCAAATTTTACAGACAAGGACTAAATTGTATTATGTGGTGGAATATTCCTGGATATACCGGGACATTAAAAGAAACACTACTAAGAGAAACTATGCATCAATCATAGCAAATAAAGTTTGATTATCAATTAATTTAGGTATCAAAGGTTATGACAAAGGCATACACTCTATATTTTTCAGACATTACATCTGATTTTAAATAAAATTATACTATAACAGAACACTGTTAAAGCTAGTGCTTAGAGTGTGAGGGCAGTTTAACATTTCACTACATCTAAAGAACAGACACAATCAAATCAAGTCAGCTATTATTTTGCTTGATTGTGTTATTATGCTTCCAAAGGATCATCCTAAAAAGTATTTGCTATCAGAAAATAGTCTTTAAGTACCATTTGATGGTTGTAAATTGTCTTCTCGTACTCGTTTTCAGTGATATTAGATTTTCTGGTCCTTTTGGACCATGTTTACTAAAATAGAATTCCTCTTAAGCCAGTGCTAGGGGGGCGTAAGATGTGTTTCACACTTCATTATAAACAGACTTGATGCAACTGTGTTTGCTATTTTTTTGCTTGGTTGCGTTCTTTGCTTCCGAAGGATCTTCTTAAAGTCTATTGCAAAATGTTTTCAACAACTCTTAAGTGTCGTTCAGAAAAACCTCAGTATCTTCCTAGAAGTTTTGAATAGCATTATGTAATTGTTTCCTTAACCCTTTTGGTTTTCAAACACTTAATATTGTTCACATTCTTGACTGCTTTTGGCAGTTTTGGCAAGTTTAAATTCTAAAGAATACTTAAAGTACCTGAATATTTCATTTTGTTTTTTAGTTTTTGTTCAATGCACCTTTTCAACAGTGAATATTTCATTAATACGCCCATAAATATCTCAATACAATGCATGTGTTTTTGAAACTCAAAAACAAAATGCTTTATTTCTCATGTAAATAACTGCATAAATACACTTACAATCACACAAACCAAGATTAATATTCCAGTAAAAACATTTTCCATGAAAGGCAGCCCTAAATGGTAACTCTATTATCAGTGTATGGATGTTAGCAGGGATGTATTATTAATATTATACAGAAAATATACATTAAAATACATAATCAAAATGTAAATTGTAATTATTGACAACAATATTGAAACCATCAAATAAAAGAACAACATAATTAAGAAACAACTCTTAGTATTAATTTATTAAACTGATAGATGCATTAATTCAAAATGAAAAAGGGAAATTGTATGTGTTTCGGATGATTTCTTGGTTGACAAAAGTAAAGAAAGAATGTTAGAATTAATACTTCAAAGTTTTAACAAATCAATGATATGATAACATTGATAACAATGGTTCAAATTTCTTCCCACATATTGCTAAATATAGCAAAATACAGTGGTAACGTATTTTAAAGCGCCGTTGTGGAAAAAAATCTCATTGCTTGAGAAGTATGTGACTATACTATTTTGTAAGAGTATTTAATAACTTGATGAGTAAATATTCCTCTAATATTTTCTGAGGAAATAACGATACAATAATACAAGATTACTGGAATGGTTACGTAACATGTGTAAAGTATGTTACAAACAGATTCCTCCTTCAAATAAGTATTTACACTATATTTTCATATGATCCTTCAAATAAGTATTTACACTATATTTTCATATGATATAGCTCAAACAACACAAGTTTATTGATCACAGTTTATTTCATCATGGTGTTCAGATTTAGTTATATCTTGTTTCCAGAGATGTCTGTTTAGCATAGATTAATTTTATGCCAAATAGCTAAAATACCTAATGTAGAAAAAATATTTACCTTCAGAGTAATAAAATACTACTCTAGACAGCACTGAGAGACATTAAGACTTGATTTAAACTGTCTGATCTTTTTTTTTTTAGATAATTGATGTAATAAAACAAGGTTATTGAAATGGTAACATAACATGTTTAAAGTATGTTACATACTGATTCCTCCTTCAAAAAGGTGTTTCAACTACATTTTCAGACAATATAGCTCACATAATTGTTATTTGAGCTACAAAAAATATAGTCCGTAGTCCGTTTATTCAAGACTTTACACACACATAACATACAAACATATATAGATACATACTTCTGAACGAAGCAGAGAGAAAGAAATATAAACATTCAAATATACATCAGTACGTAATTCAATATATTATGATTCGAATTTGGGCGTATAAAGTATAATGTTTTGTTATGAGGTAAGAGTCTCAAGGCGACAGAGAGTTAGAATATGAATTGGAAAGAGATAATTCGAGAAAAAGGGTCAATAAAATGGTCTGGAGAAAGTTAAAGTATCCTTCATTTAGATCTCTAAAATGTTGAAATGTTGCAATTTATAATTATATCTTTTTATTAAATTTTAGTGGTATCTTGTTTCCTGAGACGTTGATTGTGGTTATGGTTAATTTTATGCAAATTAGCTAAACATACATATTTTGGAGTACAAATAAATACAAAATACTATTTAAGAAAACACTGAAAGACTTTCAGAACAGATCAAAACTGTTTGGTACATTTAAATTGATTTAAAACTTAGAAAATATTATTTTCTAATTAAATTTTGTCATTTTGTAACATTCCCATTAATAGTCATGAATATGCAAATGAGTTAACTAACATAAAATGATGCGATTTTAAGGCCAGTGTCTTAGCTCCAATTTGATATTATCAACAACTGACAAATATATGACTGAT
>NW_026460980.1:0-32296 GCF_021730395.1 Mercenaria mercenaria | reverse complement strand
GATCATCTGTATGGTTGTTTTTTCCAAAAATGAACGGTTGCCATAGAAACAGTGAAATCTTATATAGTTCAACAGAGTTTTTTTTCATGGGAACACATTTTATATTGAAAGAGTTGGTCCTGCCGAACAATTTGGTACCTATGATAAAAGCCTAGGGCAGATGGGTGCATGGTGGACCATATTGGCCCTCCACCTATTAGAATGTTTAAAGTAATGGTCATCAATATACTTTTTATTAACATTATTAAAGAAGGTACAATTGAAGAGAAAATGACATTCATCACCTAACAAGTTGTTATTACATAATTGATTCCTTGTTTTTCAGCAATATTATAAAATCTCCCTTTTTATTTAGGTAGCTTATGATTCATGCACCTGAATTTACAAGGGTGAACTATTGTGGTAGTGACTGTCCGATGTGCGTCTTCTTTATACAACATCTCCTCCTAAACCACGAGATCAATTTTGAGAAACTTCACAGGAATGTTTCTTGGATAGTCTCCTTTTAAAATTGTTAAAAGAATTGAGCTCCGTAAAAAAACTTCTGGTTACCATGGCAAAAATCTTCTTCTCAAAAACCACCGGGCCTAGAGCTTTGATGTCTGATGTAATGTAGCATTACCTAGTGGTCCTCCACTAAAAATGTTCAAATTATCCCCCCTAGGGTCAAATATGGCTCCGCCCTAGGGCTCACGTGGTTTATACAGACTTACTTAGAGAAAAACTTTGAGAAACCATAAGGTCCAGAGCTTAGAAATTGGTATGTGGCATGCCTAGTAGTATTCTGCCAAGACAATTCAAATCATGACCCCCTAGGGTCAATATAGGCCATGCCCGAATAGTCCTTTGTATTACATATGCTTGTTTTTGAAGCAATGGCAAAGAAATTAGGACAACAAGTATAATGTTTGATACAGATTTCAATAATGAACTTGAATAGTCTTAATCATCTTGGCATACTTTCTCGTTTTGTTGTTGTTTTTTTTGAAGTTACAGTATAGAAATTTGGACCAAGTGTAAAATTTTTATTCAGATTTCAATACTCGTCTTGAATAGTCATAATCGTGACCTATTGGCCTTCTTTCATTTTTTGAAGGTACAGCATAGAAATTTAGACTACGTGTATAACTTGATATAGAGATCAATACTCGTTTCAATACTAAACCCTGACCTCCTGACCTGCTTTCTAGTTTTTGAAGTTACAGCAAAATGATAAGGACCACCTGTATAATGTCCGATACAGATTTCAATTTATCTCGAATAGTCTTTATCATGACCTGCTGACCTACATTTGTAACCTACTGCCACACTTTCTGTTTTAAATGTACAGCATAGAAATGTGGACCACGTGTATTACTTTTGATACAGATTTCAATACTTGTGTTAAATATTCCCAACCCTCACCTACTGACCTATTTTCTTGTTTTTGAACCTACATATAGGAGATTTGAACCACATGTATATTTTTATCAGATTTCAGTAGTTATCTTGAATAATCCTTACCATGACCTACTAACCTACATTTTCGTTTTTGAAGATTTAGCAAAGAAACATGATCCACATGTATATGTTTTCATACAGATTTCTCGAATAATTAGGTAACAATTATACCAGACTCGGCCAATAGCACCCAGGTATGGATCTTCATCGAGTTTGTTCAAATGGTTTAGCTTGGCTCCTTTTAGGGGCCTCCAGAACTGAAAATAGAAAAAAAAGCATTATCGACTTCTTTTCATGATTTTCTCGAGGTATCTTCATCAGACTTGTAAAGCAGAAAAGCAACTAGACTCAGGTGAGCGGTATAGGGCAATTATGGCCCTCTTGTATAACTACCTGCACTGTTCAATATCCTAGATTCAAATGAATTCTACCGATTCACTCAGTGTACAACATATTTAACATAAACTGATCTACACAGAACTATCCTCAGCAGATTCATTATTATTGTCATTTCCGCCACCGTCTGTTTCACTGCTTTTAAAAAAATATTACATATTTCATTTATTTTGGTTGCTTTTTAAGTAAATTGTTGAAATTGAACCTGATTAAGCGATGACAGATCTGTGTCAATCTGTATTTTGTATTTCTTGCATCGATATATATATATAAAGTGAATGTCTTTCTTGAAATATATACAGATACAAATCGACCTACAAAATGCGGAAGCAAAAGATAATCTGGGTTTTGATGAAATGCAACAAGCCGGTTCTGATAGCATTATTAGAAAAATGGTTGAGAAAAGTCCTCAATAAAACAGATGAGCCAAAAATGACGCTCGACGACTTTCTTCAGAATAACAGAAGAGAAATAAAGGATTTCCTCCGTGAGTTTGATTGTAAGAAAATATTTAAAAAGATGCTATTTCCTCATGATATCTCTCTAACTAAGGTAAAGAACTGGGACATTGAACATCTTATACTTTTCTTAAAACATATATGTGGTGTAACTCCATCTGTCAAATTTTATATGCAAAAAACACGGGAAGTTCATTTTGAGCTTTGTCGCATGCATGCAAGAGATTGTACAAGGGTTGAATACAAAGAGTACAGGAGACAGCTTAGGAAAATGCGGCAAAAGTGTTACAAAGAACTGCGAGACCGAGAGCTCGAAGAGAAAACGGAAGAAATTGCACGTCAAGCATATTCCAATGGTGTGAGGCGATATGACCTGCATGTTTTCTATACTAAATTGAGGGATTCTAGACAAAGCAGTGAGTCTAGACAAAAAACACGGGAAGTTCATTTTGAGCTTTGTCGCATGCATGCAAGAGATTGTACAAGGGCTGAATACAAAGAGTACAGGAGACAGCTTAGGAAAATGCGGCAAAAATGTTACAAAGAACTGCGAGACCGAGAGCTCGAAGAGAAAACGGAAGAAATTGCATGTCAAGCATATTCCAATGGTGTGAGGCGATATGACCTGCCTGTTTTCTATTCTAAATTGAGGGATTCTAGACAAAGCAGTGAGTCAAAGGGTAAATACTTATTTATAATAAATAAACTTTGTTTCATTCAGATTCTAACGGGTTTTTTTGTATTTATATTAAGTTATACAAAATTATCTATAACTGACTTTGTCCGCCACAGTGGGATGCAAGTAACTCGAAGTAAGCGACCTTAACCACCCGCACATGAACGCCAAAAGCAGAAAAATTCATCAGGCGATACCATCAAAAGAGACTAGGATGGTTTGTCCTTCTACGTGTCTTCAGTAAATCTGTATTTGAAGTATTCGTGCTCAATGTAGAAGAGGAGCCTCCATGGCCAAGTGGTTAAAGTACCTGACTTCGAATCACTTGCACCTCATCGAAGTTGGTTCGAGCCTTACTCGGGGCGTTGAATATGTCATGTGAGGAAGATTGTTTAGAGCAACCACTATACCTCTTTGCATTAATTAGATACGCTTCATTGTGCAGTTGTCCAACAGCGATTACGCAGCCTTTAATATCTATATGTGAAAAAAACCAACATCCTATGTCCGGTACCTCTAGTACATCTAAGACATAGTCAGAACAGTTAGCAGAGTAGTAACTTAATACTTTGATATAGAAAGCAAAAGAACGTACAACTAAGTCAACATACAATTGGAAATGAATTGCACACCACATCTATTTTCTAGAGCAATAACATTTCTTCATGAAATATCAATGCTAAAAACTGATTATTTCTGTATGTCATATACTTTGATTATTTACGTTGTCTTTTTGTTTGTAAACATCGTTTATGACTTAGTAAATTCCGCGCATTATAAAAGTGTATTACACCTTTCTCATTCTAGGTTCTGGACACAATTTTGATAAAATCCACTTTCTGCTACATGGCAGTTCCTGCGAAGTCATGCGAGCACTTGTGAAAAAAATTGTAAATGTGGCGGGCTGTACACTGGACAGCTATCTCGCTCGATACAGGTCCAGAATATACAGAAGGGCATGCTCAGCACAACTGTTAGAGGTTTTATTTCCAGCAGATAGGAAACAAACTAATATTTCGGAATGGAACCTTAGTATCCTTTCTTTTATCCTGCTGAATATCTGCTTTCTAGATAGATATATGGCTGACTCAATAGGAGATATTCGCAGGGTTTACAATGAGCAACGTCACAGACCTAATTGTGGTCTTACAGGCTCTGAATTTAGAACACACTTACACATACTGGAAAACAGCATCAAACAATGTTTAAGTTTTATTGACGATCCAAATCTGACAAGACGAATTAAATCCGAATTATTCAATATTAAGGGATCCGGAATCGGGAACGGTATAATAAATGGAAGGTGGGCCCAAAGCACCAAAAGAAAACGAGTTTGTTATGAAAAAGTAAATCCAGGTGGGCATCTTATATTATATGTTTTACTTATTTGTACAAAAAAAATACATTTTAATATCCTTTCACAAATATCTCTATGAGTAAATACATAACAATACATATTTATGGCCAATGATATAACACAAAAAAAAAATGTATTATCTCAGTACAGAGTCATTGTAGCTGAATGTTTACCACTCAATCCTAGTGTTATTCAAAATGATGTTGTAATTAGCTATTTAAAGCTGCTTCTTTCCACAGTCTAATTAAATTTCGTTAAAAAAAAAAATAATTCTACTTGTACGTGGTCAAATAATTCTAGTTTCAATAGTGAAACATTGATAATTGTTAAATTTGGCGTATTTTCAAAGATTTCAGTGGTAAACTACTAAGTGTCGTTGAATCAAAGCTACAGAGACAAAAAAAAGAAAATCTATTCACGACCTTCCTCTAGCATCATTTTATAAATCTGTCTCAAATACTACCAAATGATTCCACTAAACGTCATTTAAGGACTCTCAACAGCTTAAAATAAAAGAAATACATTTAAATGGCTTCTTTTCATCAACTACTAAACTTGGCATTAGCAGTCGTTTTTATTGTTCTTTTTCATAGAGTGTTAGAGCTAAAAATAGATATTTCTTTCAACGACCTTTGACGAAACAATCAATGAACCATCATCAGACATGGTCTGCGCCATCCTTGTAAGATCTCATCCTTGTAAGGTCTTAAAGCAACCCTCTTATCTGAGTTGGCAAAGTGTGGATCGCAGGGGCGTGATTTTGATCCCCAGGCAAGGCGTATGTTCTCCGTGACGATTTGGAAACATTGTGTTTCAAATCAGCAGCCGTTGTGTACTTATGGTTCATGTGAAGAATTTGACAGGGAATTACGTAGAACAAGTTAGCACTGGTAAAGAATCTATGAAAATGAAAAATTCACTGCCCGCCGTTTCATAACTGAATAACTGTTTAAAAAAAACGGCGCTAAACTAAACTAAATAAATATATGATATTGTCCTCAAATCTATTTTATCGATTAAATCGATTTTAGTTTTGCACATTCCTGGTCATTTTGTTTCATAAAAAAATATCTTAACTCTTTACTTGACCTGAAGGTGACAGACTGACTCGCAGCTGTCTGTAAACCGTGTAATAGATCAAAAAGGTGGCTGTATACTAAACCTTAACAAAGGAGATATACTTTTCAAGACTCCACAAAGGGAGTTTAAGAGAGAGATTTATCAGTTAAAACTCACCAGTGATGTTTGATATTTGCCATGAACCAGTCCTTGTTTTGTTTGTTTGGCCTTGTTCACTTATCATAAAATTATAAACATTCTCTGTTCGGCATTTACACATCCACAACGTGCTTTCATTCCGCTTTTAAACTAGGAAACAATGAAAAGACCGATAGATTTAATCTGTTTAGTTTAGCACACTCGTGATGATATAAAAAGGAGTAAGTAATAAAATCTTTTTATCCATTTAGAAACAAGGCCTTGGACTGCTTGTATTACACGGCAAGACAAAGCTGCAGCAAGCCAGTTAGTAGATCAAAAGGTCTTACCTTCCAACGAAGAACTACTTATGGCCTTTGACGTGTTTGGCAGGTCGTCAGAAACCTTCTTAGCCATATGCAAAATGATAAACAGGGTGATAGAAAGTAAATCACAAGGAATCAATGGTACTTGGACTTCGTATCATGCCAGCAAAAAACAAATTGTTTTTGTTGTTGAAACAAGTGATAAGTCGATGGAAATAAAAGTAGCTGACTATCACATATATATCAGAAGTACACGGGAAAGTAGTGGGGAAGGTGCCCTCGTTATGTCTCAGTCGTGTTCTAAAAACAAAACAGAAGAAGAGCAAATTATTCTTGAAAATCTGAGGAAATGCATAATTAAGCATGCCGATAGCCTTATGAATAGCCATAGTAAACTAAGTGTTGTATTACCGAGTCTAAAAAAGTCTGTCGGTTACGAATCTCGTGTTCAGCACATTTTTGATGAGCCATGCATTTCACTTTATGTACCAGTAAAGGGTTTGATACCAATTGAAGAAGATCCTTTTCCGAAAAAGATTGATGATTTTCAAGTAGATGTAATTGAAGGTGAATTCGTTCCTTACACCGGATATGCAAACGATTTTCATGAACATTTGAAGATGGGTCTAGCTATCCATGGAAATGCTAGGGACAAAAATGGTGACATCCTTGGCGGTACACTTGGTGGATTCGTAGATCATCCAGTGCATGGACTTTGTGGAATATCTTCTGCTCATGCATTGCTCTCAAAAGACGTTTTGCTAAGAAATCAAACTAATTGCAGACAGCAAGTATCTCAACCGGTTGGTCAGGACTCAGAACCGGTTGGGGAAATTGTATCGGTACTCTGTTGTGCAGGAGATGCATCTTCCCCAGGAATGGAAGTGGTGCTTTTTAAAATCAACAAAAGACATCCTATAGATGGAAGTTTTCCGGAGGCATTTAATTATACCGAAGCAGGTATACTATTAATATACAAAAATAACTTCTTTTGCAACTAACAATTTAGCTAGCAGTGGCGGGGTAGAAAGACAAAGATATGTTTTTAGCTCGACTATTTGAAATTTGTCAAATAGCAGAGCTTTTGTAATCGCACTTCCGTCTGCGTCCGCGTCACAAAAGTTTTGCCTGTGAGCAGGTCTCTCAACAACTACTGGGCAAAATGTTTTCAAACTTCACATATGTCTTCGGCATCATGAGATGACCTCCCAGGACACATAGCCAGCTTTAAATAATGCCCATTTTTATGTCCAAACATTTATGTGGGGGGCATATAGCGTTGCTGCTGTCGACCGTTCGTCCGTCCATCCCTAAATATTGTGTGCCCAACTCCTCTCACTATATTAGTCTGATTTGCTTCGATCTTTCACAGATCAACAAGTTTTACTGCAGTAATGGCACTTTGATATTTTTGCTATATAAAATATAGAAAAAAAATCATGTCTGTCCAACTTCTCTCACACTATATGCCTGATTTGCTTCAAACTTTCACAGATGAACATGTTTGATGTGCTATATAGAGTACAGAAAAAATCTTGTGTGTCTACCTCTTCCCACACTACAAGCTTGATTTGCATTGACCGTTCACAGATGAACAGAGGGACTTTTTCTGTTGCTATTTTAGAGAATATAAAGATATTGCGTGTCTAATTCCTCCCAGTCAATAAGCCTGATTTGCATCAAACTCTCATAAATGAACAAGCTTGATGTGCAGATGACTATAAAGGACTGAACTTTTGCTGTGAATTTCTTTTTACTGCAGTTATGGCCCTTTGATAGTTTTGCTATGTAGAATATAGAGAAAATTATTGTCTGTCCAACTTCTCTCACACTATTTGCCTGATTTGCTCCAAACTTTAACAGATTAACAAGACTGATTTGTAGGTGACCATAAAGGAGGAAACTTTGCCTGTGACTATTCTGGCTATAGTTATGGCCCTTTGATATATTTGCAATATAGAGTACAGAGAAAATCTTGTGTGTGCAACTGCTCCCACACTATAAGCCTGATTTGCATCAACCGTTCACAGATGAAAAAGCTTGATATGCTTCATAAATATTCCAGTACTTGCTAACCTGCACTCGGTTTCTAATCAGCCAAAGATTCATTTCAACATGTGGCTTATTATCGAAGGATTAAAATTTAACAATGTGATCGTGCTGTTATTGATCTGGACTTTATCAAGATTTGAGTATATTCACAGAGGATGTGCCATAAAATAAACACACCTTTAGTCGTCCTATAAGAGTATGCAATGCTATGAAAATACTCATTGCGTTTTTAAAACTTGCGCTCTTAACATATTTTTTAAATATATAAATTCTACTGAGTGAAACACTCTTGGTCCGAGAGCTCACGGACTTTTATTCCAACAATTGAGGCCGAAAGAACTTTATACTTTTTTGGATACAATGTTTTATATCCTCCATGAAAACCTATTTCTTAAGTGTCAAAGCCGTGCCTATCTATATTTTGTTCACTTATGTCTGTGATAGGGGAGGTAAAACTCACTTGTAAAAATATTAGGGGGTAGGGTAAAGTTTACGTCTCCCATTTTTTCACTGTTTAATTACAGTAACTATCTGATTGTAAGTAAATGTATATATGTCAAACAATGACAACAATAAGAAATTTATCAAAAAGGAATGAAGAGCAAACTGGATATTCAAGGTCAAAGGTCAAATTTATGTAAAAATCACAAAAAATGACATATTTGGAATTAATTTTTATTCTTAAAAATTAGTTTGTTATCATAAGTCACTCATCTTTATTTATGTAATGTGTATATATCAGCCAAAATGAGAAATAAAAATATTATTGCAAAAGGTCAAGGTCAACCCTGATAATTGAAGGTCAAGTTTCATTTTCATTCAAAAATGAGAAAAATGTCACCTTTACTTTTTCTAATCTGTTTAATATGTCTTCACATTATTAGTCGCTGAAGTTCGTTTTAATGTTTGTATGTCAGGCAAAGTCAGCAGTGCAGATGTAGCCCCAAAACTGCCATGGGTAAAGCTAATATCAAAGGTCAAAGGTCAAAGGTCAAATTTGTGTGACAGATCGCATGAATAGCTTCCTGTTTGAAAAATAACAGATACCTTTTTTCATTATAAGTTCATTTTAATGTTGAAATGTTAGGCGATGTCTGGTTTGCACATGTCATATAATTTCAAAACATTCAAGGTCAACCATAAATCAATGGTCAAAGGTAAAAAAAAGTGAGTGATATGTTGCAATAATATCACCTATTTGTAAAATAATTTATTGTTAAAAAGTATTTGTTTTGTCATTTTAGTAACTGATCGTTTTTTATTGACTGTATATATGTCAGACGATGTCATGGAAGAGAAAATAAGTCGAGGTCAAACCTGGTATTGAAGGTCAGGGGTCAGGGGTCATTTTTGTATAAAAATCACGAAATGTAGCATACTTACTCATTACTTTGTTCAAAAATAGCTTGTTGTTATAATTCACTGTTATCAATTTACCTTAATGTATACATGTCAAGCAATGTCAGCACTGTAGGTCTTATCCCAGTTAGTCAAAAACAACCCTATTATCAAAGGTCAAAGGTCAAATTTGTGATATAAAATCGCAAAAAAAAGCATTTTTGCAACGTTTTTTCTTTATTGTTGTAGGGTCTTTTTGTCACTACTCGTAGAGCTGATCATTATTCATTTTAAAGTATATATAATAGACAATATCACTGTTGAATAAATAATGAGAAAGTAGTCAAGGTCAAACCTGACATTAAAGGTCAAAAGTCATTTTCATGAAAAAACTCAAAAAAACAGCATATATAATTTTTTCTTGCCATTTATTTTTCATTGAAAATAATTCTTTCTTATGTATATTTGTAAGGCAATGTCAGCAATGCAGATCTAATTTCAAAAACAGTGATTGGTAAAGCCTGTATCAAAGGAAAAAGATCAAAGTTGTGTGAAAGATCACAAATATAGCATTTTTGCAATACTTCTCATTGTTAAAAGGTACTTTGTCATTATTAGTATCTTATAGTTTCTCCTTGAAGTTTCATATATATATATATATATATATATATATATATATATATATATATATATATATATATATATATATATATATATATGGGTCAATGTCAACAACGAAGATATCAACAGACATGAGTCTAGATCAGCCCTGATGTTAAAGGTTCAAATTCATTTTCGTGTAAAAATTCAAAAGATAGCACTGTTATTTTATTTCTTCATTCACAAATATCTTTTCTGTTAATTCATTTCAATGCTAACCTTTACTTACTTACTTACAACGTTCCATCTTTTTATGGCTATTTTATATCTTAAGATTAGATGCGGCAATAAACTGCACCGTATTCTGCAGGTCGCTGGCATCTCCCCACAGCTTGGTCTCAAATGGGATATCTGTGGACCAAACTTTCTGGCGTGCTTCTTCCAGATAGGAACAGCTCTGCAGGATGTGGAATGGAGTTTGTTCCTCTGATCCGCACTGACATTTAGCTGTCTCTGCAACACCCAGCTTCTTCATATGTTTTCTCAGGCCACAGTCTCCAGTGTGCAGACAGAGGATAGTTGTTTGGATGTGCCTGATTAGCTTGTATAGACTGTCAGGTCTGAGCAGGTAGCGTCCATTTATGTTCTTCCAGTCTGACGCAAAGCTTTTCTTCAGCAGAGTCTGAGCTTCTCTGTATGAAGTTGGAGATTGGGGCTATATTTGTTTGGTTGCTTCCTTTGCAAGTTTGTCCGCAGCTTCATTTCCGGTTATGCCAACATGTGAAGGAATACATTGAAATGCTACATTGTTGTTCTCAGACAGGAGATTGATGTTTTCCAGCAGCTGCTTCGTTAACATGTCTGATGGACCTGCTGAGAGAGCAAGAAGAGCTGACTTGGGGTCTGTTAGGAAAACAATATATTGTCCCTTTTTTCCTCGCTCATACAGTTGTAGTGTGGCCGATGTGAGGGCTTGCATCTCAGCTCTAAAGTTGAAGCATCTCTTGCCGACTGGATGAGAGAGTGTGAGAATGAAGCTGTCTGGAAGTTTGATGTAGGGACCACAACCAGCATTCTGAACTGCCTTTTCCACTGATCCATCAGTATATGCTTGGATCCAAGAGTGTGCTGGACCATTTCTAGTGTAAGAGATTGTTCGTGAGCCTGGTCTTGTTTTCCCCTTTCTTTTACTCCTGGCACCTCCAATCCATTGTCTTGGAACCCATTCATCGGGCACAAGCTGCCTCTGTGTCCAGTGCTGCTGCTTTCCCTTTTTGCTGTTCTTTGACGATATGGTTGAGACTCTGTTGTTTCCGTCTGCTCTTGGTTCTGCTCTCGAGTTTTGAGTGGAGTGGGTGTGATGGTAGTCTCTTTGCCTTTCCTGGATGTACAAGGGCTTTGTACTCTCGTCTTGTCTCTAATGGCTCAAGTTTGCCTATCCTTTTCATTTCTTTTATTGGGGTTGTTTTCATTGCTCCGAGAAATATCTTCAGGCCTGAATCTTGAAACTTGTCCAGATTATTTTTACTGGTTTTGGAAGCAGTTACCCATGAGGTAGATGCGTACTCTGCTATGGGCCGTGCGGTGCCTGTGTAGACTTGCTTAGGATCTTTTCATTTGCTCCCCAACTTGTTCCTGCCAGTTTTTTCATAATGGCGAGTTTCTTGAAGATCCATCCCTTTGACCTTTAATATTATGTTTGATCTTGACTAATTTCTCATTATTTCATCATTAAGGAAGAATGATATCATCTATTATACAGTCAAACTCGCTTTATACGAACTCTTCGGGACCTGGGAAATGTGTTCGTATCAAACGAAATTCGTATTAACGAATGTGTGACTCCCGGATAATTTGCCCGACCAAGTTGGGCAGTATCACCGGTATCGCCGGTGAGTATCTTCCGATAAAATAAAATACAGTAGTGAGTAGACAGATGTTCATTGGTAGTTTAAATTGATTAAGTGAGTGTATTCAGGTTACAATAAAATAGCACAACAAAAACATACTTAAACACGTAAAATGTATGAAAATAAAATTTAATGTACAAATGTATTGAATCATCAAGTGTTTATAGCACATATAGATCTATCACATATGGATACATAGGAATACAGTAACGTGTATACGTTAATGCATTTTTGCAACAGGTACTTTTCACATGGTTTTTCAAATTTTTACTTGAAAAAAAAGGTAATTTTTGGTTGAATTTTACTATTATTTAGTTCCTGATTCCCAAATTCCTCTAGTTTTTAACAATATTTGAAAGAAATTGCTTTTTTATGCCAGACTTAGGCGTAGCCATTTTTGATACTAAAAGTACACTACATGGCCCTAACACATGCAATGAAATTATATTTTCATGGACAGGTGTATAAATGAAAGTGATTATCGCTCAATTGCTAAAGACATTACTACTTGGACTCGATTGTAATGAATAAAATAGCTGCATACATAGTGTTAATCTCTTTATTATGTAATTATCGATTACAGGTGATAATCTCTTCGACTAAATATCAGCATTGTACAGATTCAAACTGTTAAAAAATCAAGCGTAACAAAAAAATGGCCGCCGACTTCTAAAATTAGTTCGTATCAAAAAATGGAAACTTATAAAATTTTAGCTCATTGGGGCTTCCAAAATGTGTTCGTTTCTCCCGAAAATTTGTATGAAGCGAGTTCGCTATTACCGAAATAATTTTACAAAGAAATAGAAGGACTCAGCCGGGGAATCTGGATTTTGTTCGTTATAGCCGAAAGTTCGTATCAAGCGAGTTCGTATTAAGTGGACTTGACTGTATATACTTTAAAATGAATAATGATCAGTTACTAGTTTTGACAAAAATACCCTAAAACAATAAAGAAAAATCATAGCATTTTGTTTTTGCGAATTTTTACACAAATTTGACCCTTGACCTTTGATAATAGGTTTGGCTTTGACTTATTGGGATAAGACCTACATTGCTGACCTTGCTTGACATGTATACATTTAAAAAATTGCAAATAGTGAATTATAACAACAAGCTATTTTTGAACAAAGTAATAAGTAAGTATGCTACATTTTGATCATTTACACAAAAATGACCCCTGACCTTTAATACCAGGTTTGACTTTGACTTATTTTCTCTTCCATGACATCGTCTGACATATATACAGTAAAATGAAAAACGATCAGTTACTAAAATGACAAAACAAATACTTTTAAACCATAAAAATTATTACAATTAGATGATATTATTGCAAGATTTTACTCACATTTTTGACTTTTGACCTTTGATATTTTGGTTGACCTTGAATGTTTTGAAATTATATGTGCATACCAGACATTGCATAACATTAATACATTGAAATGAAATGATATCATTGACTAATATCGACAAGATATTATTAACATAGAGAAAAGTTAAAGAGGTATTTTTTTCATTCTTTTACTTGAAAAATGACCTTTAACCCTTAATATTACATTTCAACTTGTCTGATTTCAGACGATATTTTTATTACTGACATTGTGGGACATATATACATTAAAATAAATCACGAGCAATTACTAATAATAGTTAAAAAGATATCTGTTATTTTTCAAACAGGAAGCTATTCATGCGATTTTTCACACACATTTGACCTTTGATCTTTGATATTAGCTTTATTCTTGGCAGTTTTTGGGTTACATCCGCACTGCTGACTTTGCCTGACATACAAACATTAAAATGAACTTCAGCGATTTATAATGTGAAGACATATTAAACAGATTAGAAAAAGTAAAGGTAACATTTTTCTCATTTTTGCATGAAAATGAACTTTGACCTTCAATTATCAGGGTTTTCCTTGACTTTTTGCAATAAGATTTGCATGTCTGACTTTGGCTGATATATACACATTACATAAATAAAGATGAGTGACTTATGATAACAAACTATTTTTTAAGAATAAAAATAAATTTCAAATATGCCAAATTTTGTGATTTTTACATAAGTTTGACTTTTGGCCTTGAATATCGAGTTTGCCCTTCATTCCTTTTTAATGAATTTCTTATTGCCGTCATTGTTTGACATATATACATTTACTGACAATCAGATAGTTACTGTAATTAAACAGTTAAAAAAACTGGTAGACGTTAACTTTACCCTACCCCCTAATATTTTTACAAGTGAGTTTTACCTCCCCTATCACAGACACAAGTGATCAAAATATAGATAGGCACGGCTTTGACACTTAAGAAATAGGTTTTCATGGAGGATATGAAATACTGTTTCCAAAAAAGTATACTTCTTTTGGCCTCAATTGTTGCAATAAAATTAAGTCCGTGAGCTCTCAGACCATCTGTAGCACGTTTGCTTTATTGTGAATTTTGTATTGTAGAATTGTTCCTACACATTAGTTATGACACATACAGCTCACAGAAGTGTTTTAGAGCCAATGAAAGAAATCACACGGGGTTAGCATCTGACAGGATTTCAGGATAATCCCTATTGACCGACACAGGAACGACAAACCTTTTCAGAAAATTAAACAACTACACTTTACTATACAAATGAATTACGAGATTCAACAATTCGAATGTGATGTGATATTATCCTTTAGCCACGAAGCGCTTCAAAACATTAGTGGTAAAGCGTCTGGTTTGTGTCCTAGAAGTCATTTGTTCGCTCACTTGTAGCGCCATACCAGTCGAACCGATAGCTCCTTTGCTTGGCACTCAGTAATAATAGGAAATAGGCCCTCTTCTCTCAAATCCTTGTAGTGATGGTCAAAGGGAAGTAACTAACAGGGCGTTTGATTGGTTGAAAAAGTATATGGTATTCCGAGACAAATATTTAAGATATAAAGTGGTCTCTCATTGGTGAAATATCTGTTGAATATGTTTGAAAACTGTTTTATTTCTTAAATTGAGGTTCTAAGCCATGATTAATGGAGAAAAAAATATTTGAAGATGTATTTTGCTTGAAAATTTTGCTTGTTTTAGTGATATAGTATTTTCATGAAATGTAAACAAAAATTAACTGCCGGACTGGGGGTTACTGACTTGCGGGTGAAAAAAGTGCCCAAAAATGATGGTCAACATATATATTTCTGGCTGTTTTCTTTTAGGTCTTGAATAGTTCTTTCACCCTGGGTAGGTGGCATCAAACGTTTAAATGTTAGGAAAGGGCTATAACACAAAACATTACAATGTAAGTCTATGGGAAAACTGTTACTTTCCTTTGACCTAAGGGAACCACCAGAAACAGCGTGTATACAACAATTTATTTAAGCCGTAGAACCTGTTTCACATGCGACCTAATATAAATTAGTGTAAAGTAGAAATACTTGTTGTTATTGCTTAAGTATAGATGTTAATTATACATGTTTGGTATAATTGTGTACTGTTTCGAATCAAAAGCTTCTTCATCCCTTGTGTTTGCAAAATTTATGTCACCCCCTTTCACACTTATTAAAGTGTCATATAACATAACGTTTTATTGACATTTAATGTAAAAAACAAATGTAATGTATGTATTGAAGTAGCATCTCTACAATGCAAGGATTCGAAATGTTTTGAAGATTTTTTAAAATTAAAAACAGAAATTTAGAAAGAACTTATAGTTTACAGCCGCGAAAACTGACGATAAAGTAAACTTTATACATAATGGGACAGATGCGGAAATAACATTGCAACAAAGGCAAAAGTTGAGCACAGCTAATTTCTTCTGGTATCCATACGGAATCGAAAGCAATGGAGAAACACTACGTAAATTTGAAGAATACTTAGAAATGTTTAGAATGTTTCATTTCTTAGTTTTGCTGCATTTCAAGTTTCGGCTTATGACAACTAATAGGGTCAACTTTGAATATTTGAATAATGACAATGAATATGGGGAAGTTGGTAATTACTGCGGAGAAGAGGTTTGTACAGGTACAGAATCCAGGACCACTTGTGAGGTTAACTGCCCGCCGTTATATAACTGAAACATTGTTAAAGAACGGCGCCCAAACACCCAAAACAAACAAACAAATACAGAGATATTAGTATCAATATTTAGATCGGATAAGAGTGAAAGGTTGTGGCGTTAATTTTGCAAACAAAAGTGGTAAAGTAGCTTTCGATTCGAAGCAGCACACTGTTGTGCCAGACATATATAATAAGCGAAATCTTTATCTAAGTAATAACAACCAGGGTACCTAGTTTAAACTGATTTATTTTAAGTTTTCTATGGCTTAAATAAATTATCCTCCGCATTTGGTTTCTGGTGGTATCAATGCCACAACAGTTTGAGAGAAGAGGAGCTGTTGGCACGACTATGTAAAGCCTTTGGTATGACGCTGCAGGCAAATAAACCCATGACTTCTGACACCCAAACCAGGTGCTGTACCACTAATGTTTGAGAGCGCTACATGGCTAACGGATAATGTCGCATCAAATTCAAATCGGTGCATCGCGTAATTCATTTGTGTAGTAAAGTGTAGTTGTTTAATTAAAAGGGTGATAGGGTTTTATCCTCGAAAATACTGCCGTAGCCGTAAGGTGTTGACCACGTTCTTTTTGTTTCATGAGCTCTTCAACGCTTCTGCCAGTTGTAAGTTTGATCACAACTATTGCATTCTACAAACATATTACAAAGTGTTTCACTCAGTATGATTTACGTTTATTAAAAAGGTTTGCTAGAGTCTTTAAAATGCCAGCAGTACTTTTGTAGCAGAGCATACGCTTAAATAGGAGGGTTATGGGAGAAATTACTTAGTCTGTGAATATAAACTCACAAAACAATAATATCTGACAAGATGGTGATCCTATTCTAAATACTCATCAGCCAATAAATGCACGAGCACATTCTTAAAAAATCTCTGATTTAATGTTTGATATTAGCCAATCTTGTTGAAATGTAAAGCAGTCTCCATGTCATGTTCTACTGTTAACCTATTGCTAATTAGAAACTGTGTGCAGGTTAGCAAACACTAGAATATTTGTTTAACTTAATGCGTAAATTTTTCATCATCAGTATAATGTCAGGATGCGGCAGAGCTAATCAACTACCTTTTTCACCGGAGTAAGATTTCCATGAAATGTAATGAAATTATTTACTTATAACGTAAATCTTACAACTATGCCATTGGTAACACTATAACTGGTAAATTGAATACCTTTAGTCTTTCTGTTGTTGCTGTGGCACACTCTAATAATTATTCAATCAGTAACCTCCAAAAACGAGAAATTATAAACTCCTACAATGAAATGCACTGAACATTACCCATTGATTTTATGCACTGTACATTACCATGACAGTTAAAATTGAGTTATGTTAAAGTTTAAAAGTTCACTTAGCGCAGGACAGATAGCTTTGGTCATATATTTAAAACTGAAACCTAGAGTTTATAATAAAAGTGCATAAAGTCGTGTATATTTCGCGAAAAGTACTGTTTAAGCAAAATGCACTGAACCTTATCCTACGATTTTAGTCAGATTTTCCCTCGATTCGAATCCCGTGACAAAAGGTTTGATGCAGCCACAAAGACTGGTATGTTCCAAGAAGTGTTTAGCATGATTTTAGCCATGTGGACTTCTTCAGAATTTTATGAAAACACAATATTTAGGGAAAACTCGCCTTTTCGTGTAGTGCCGCCATCATTGTTGTTTAGGTAAGATTCAGTGCGACCCCCCCCCCCCCCCCCCCACCCCTCCCCCTCCCTTGTGTTATCCTCTCTCATTTTGAGAAAAAAGTAAATACCTTTAATTATGATTAACAAAACCATGCTCATTTCTCAAGTGCACTGGTCTTAACATCCCATTTGTACTAAGGTATTTTTAAAGACTTACAAGATATGTATGATTTTATTTTGATAGTAGAAACAGACATTTTGTAATTTCTAAAACAACTAGAAGATGCCTTTGTAAAAAAGCGCATGTCATTGTTCATTAATTTGTAATTATCATTTACAATCGCACACTAACTGTGATTTCTTTCTATTCACAGGTTTTGACGACGACAACCCGCCGACGTTCAACTCGGGAAAAGTCCTTAAAGCTTCAGACATTAATTTAAGAAGGAAACCAGAGTTGTATAAATTTGGCATGTCAACTGCGTTAACTAGAGGGGCTTTTGCATGCCGAGGGGCAGCCGTACGATTAGAAAAAATGGATGGACAGTCATACGGTTTGGGATTTAGCCTCATCGATCAGATTGTAGTTCTTCCAATAGGAAATGGCCCGTTTGCTGATATTGGTGACTCTGGGGCTCTTGTTTTTACGATGGATGAGCATAATGATTCTCACGCTGTTGGCATAGTGGTTGGTGGTTTAGCAGGAAATGTGTTTGTCACGCCTATTCATGATATTCTTAGAGCACTCGGGTGTACTGACGGAATGTGTCAGTTCAATACCTCTCCTTTTGGAATATGTAGCCCTGATTCAGGTATTATGACGGACGATCCCGACTTGATGGAAACAAATGATTTTTAAAAATGTTAAGAAACTGGATTAACTTACCTCCACCAGGGTGGTAAAAATGATACTCTTAAATGCGGGCATTTTGCCAACCCAGCCACCTACCTATATTCAAGATTAATACTCCGAACATAAAACATAACATAGTAAGTTGACAACTGAGCACAATTAGTACCTTGATCTTCGACCTCCGTACCATCTACCTACCTATATGCCAAGTTTGAAATCTGTACTTTGAAAGGTTTTTTAAGTTATTGTTCAGACAAAAACTAAAAGACTGAAATATTTCATGTTTGTTTGGGCTCAATGTGTGACTTTCCCATGGCCTATCGACCCCGTACATATTTATTATAGAAAATCATAAAAATGGAAATTTATATCTTTTATTCGCAATTCACGTGGCCGGCGTACGCTGAAGCGTTCGTTTATTAATAAACCGGCGAGAATTTTGTTCTTGCCGCTCACGTGACGGGCATGTCCTGGGTTGAGTGAAACGAATTTTCCCTGTGTTTGTGGGCTTTTCCAGCGCGACGCTATGACATAACACGAGTTCTGCAGAGCGGGACAATATAAACCTGTAGTTTAAGGAAACATTGCTTTAAAGAAAATTATTTTGGGTGTTAATATCAGGTAATATCAATTGTTGCACACTGCATATAGTCTCGTCACCACCTACCAGGTCTGGCAAAGTATTTGCCGGCCGGTATCTACCGGTGGTATTTACCGGTAAATACCGGCATGACAAATACCCCTTAAAACAGCATAAGCGACAAATACTGGCATTTACTTCAAAAAGTAATCAAATATAATTGAAACTAAGTTTATTTCACACAAAAATCATGAGAAAAATTAACATATATACAAATATTTATATAATACCGGACAAAGTGATTACTCAAAGTCATACAACTGCATAATCACATTCAATACGTCATCACTCCAAATCCCCCTTTGTCAAGCATTCTGTAGCAAAACACAAGTCAACTGTTCATTTGGGAATTTAGGTGGTCTATTATTACAGTAGTAGTAATCTTTAACATGTTTAACTGATCACTGTTTTCTATAGAAATAATTGCAGGGTTACTTCGCATGGTGTTTGCATAATAGTGAAATTGTGGCTTTACGCAATTTATCTATACATGTATAATAATTGATGATCAAAGTCTCACTTATTACACAATAACCAAACAATTAAATACACCTGTTGACATGTTGATATCACCTACTGACACCATTAACATTTAAATACAAGGATATCTAATATTGATGAGTGGGTAAGGGAATAGTTTTAGGCCCTCTGTATATGTCAGTAAATTCCGGTAAATACCAGTAAATGCCGGTAAATATCAGTAAATGCCACCGACGTGTCAAACTCTCTTAAATGCTGGCATTTTTCCAACCCTGTCACCTACCTATATTCCAGGTTAATACTCCAATACATAAAACATAACAGATTAAGTTGACAACTGAGCACAATTATTACCTTTATTTTCGGCCTAAGAACTAAATGACTGAAATATTTCATGTTGGTTTGAGCTCGCTGTGTGACTTCCCCATGGCTTATCGACCCCGTACATGCGCTTTGCGTATCGTCTTATTGCCTTGAATAGTTCAAAATATGCTGTTGACACGACCTACGGCGACAGACGGAAGTATATTGATACGTCCCATTTCACCAAAACGGGCGTATAGCTATTGAGACGTACAAATGCGTAATAACGTAACACTTAAGGCCTTCTTTGTTAAATAGGAAAATTTACCGAGTCGTGCTAGAATTTAGTATCAAATAATTTGTTTATGTTTTGTACATCAGTATTTCTGAACATAATTAGTGTTTGTGTTGTATACATTTTCGAACATGATTAGTTTTTTGTGATGTATATCTAATTAGTGTACTGTTACAAGGCGTCTTAAATGTTCAAAGTTATTTTGCTCGCCATTTTCTTTACTTCTGGTCATTCGAACCTGTAATGAATTAAAGACTGATCAATAGGACAAACTGTAAATTGGCGATTTCAAGCAGTCATGATAGAATGTTTAGTCAGTAGTACAGGTTTGGGGGCTGCACTTTATATAAGGAGTCACACGTAATACTTACGCGACCCCTTTTATAATAGATCTATCTAAAGTTGTGCTATTTACATGTCTATAGTCTAACACAGGTTTGATGAGCTAAAATCAAACCTGGATGAATAAATATCTGATTTTTATTTCTGAGGTCATGTAGGGCAAACAAGTCTTCAGTCTGTTTGCAGTCAAGCCAACCAATAAGGATATGCTGTAGCAAATATTTCTAATGAATGATTATCACAGTAATATAAGATATTGCTCAAGTTTAATCTGTATACTTCCTTGTTAGTACAGCTGTAATTCAAGTGGAATTCAGCTTGTAACAATATTTGTCAAAGTCAGTAGAAAACCTTTTGGGGCTTCTCAATAGGAATAACCCTATTTATTTTGGTAAGGTATGAACATTTACAAACAATAGCCATCAAAAGAAGACATTTAAAAATCATACAAACATATGAATAAAAGATTCATTGATATATTGAACACAATAGTTACTTCGGCGGTGAAATAGAACTTAGTCGAAAACGAAATGACAAGTAAAATTTGACGTTGTTTCTTTTCTTGTTGTTTCCAAGCTTATAAGTATTTTATTATACACAACATTTAGAAAGCGTATACGTCTATATATGTATCCGACATGAACTTAATAGATTTTAATAACTGTAGTTTTTCATTGTCAGTACTATGCCATTTTATTTGCTCTTTAATTTTTCTAACTAGTTGTTTATAAAAGCTACTTATTGACTGATAGTTGTTATTGAATTTACATTTATTTCTGTATTTCAACATTTCCCATTTTGTTTCATATAATTGTGTTAATCAATTTGTGAACTTGCCTGTCATCATGATATCCAAAACAAACAGCAAATTTAAAAGCAGAATCACAGATGTTGACATATTTAAACAATTCGTTCAAGTTCATATTTAAAAAGAGTCCAAATTGTATTGGCAAAATGACAGCCCTATCTGTAATAGATTTTTCTTTCTTTTCCAAACAGATAATATTTGTTTCAGTTTTGATTTTTTATCTAATATTTTATTATAACTATTCATCAAATATAAACCAGACAAAAACTCCTATTTTTTTATCGCTATAATAGCTTCTATAAGGGCTTTGATGTACTTCAGAGGAATACTACCATTCTGATATCCAGTTTTGCTTGTATTTCACATTAAAACAAATGTAAGTAGATGTTCTGCAGTAATAAAATCATTCAGAATCGAATCCCAGATGTCGTTAAATGAAACAGTGTCACCTTTTTTTAAATATAGGTTTCCCTCGACATATTATCTCGTTATTTCCAAACAAGAACATATCTTTTATATTAGAAATATTTGTGGGCGAAAGTTTTGTCTGATTTTCACCCATTCATTTAGCGCTCGTTTATGGAAACCGCTAATGTTACATAATATTTTAACATTTTCTTTTAAATATGAACATTTACAAAGTAAAACAGGTCGTAAAATCAATGGATCGTGTGTTTGCAAAGTAGTATTTCCCAAATGAATTCCAGTTTTGTAATTCCAAGTGAATTCTAAATATTGTTTTTATTTGTAAACATGCTAAAGTGTTTATATTATGTTACACCTATTCAAACCCCCGTTTTCACGGTCGAATAGTAATGTGTTACTTGCTACCAATGGTTTTGCCGTCACACAGAAAATCTCGCATAATTAGTTCAATACCATTGATGAAATTACCCGGAATTCCTCTGATCTCTATTCAAAAATTTGTTTTAGATATAGCAGGGCCATCATCATCTATTTGTTAATAGATTCTTAGAATGTTTTGTTAATATCACTGTTCGTTGTTTATAATCCTTTGTTTATCGACATGAACATTGTTGTGTAAATGGAATAATGTCTAATAAACTGCAGCTGCAACAATAAACGTCACAACATGTACTAATACCATTGTGGAGCAAACCACATCGAATGTTATAATCAAAACATGAATAGGTGTAAATGCATTTTATTCAGCAATATTAAATATTCAATATCCTCATTTAAATGTCGTTGATATCTTATACATGTATCTGAATTATTTCATTTAGACCATTGCGTGAGAACACATGTATAAGAGATATTGTGTAATTATTCCATTTGCAATTACCTCAAACTCTAGCAAATCATTATCTGTAGTGTTCATGCCAAAACTTGAAAATTAAACTCTCAAAACCAAATCAGATTATAAGATACAAATAAGTTCGTTTAGTGCCGTTTCATTACACCGTCATTGCAATCGAAATTCAGTAGCAATCATACACGGTTAGAAGACGGTGGATTATAGCTAACAAACTTAAAGAAACCAAAAGTACTCCTTTTAAATTAGTTATTTGTCTTTCAGTTGTTTTCAGACAGTCGATTAATGTTTGATTATACATGATGTCAAATAAGTGATTCACAACCGCCAGTCGAATGACATGATAGGATATACATGGCGTCATGTAACATCTTTCGTAATAACTCATTTGTATGTCTTATTTTTCATGTTTTGCTACGCTAGCTTACTTTCCCAACCTTACCACACTAAACACTGAGCAATTAAGATAAGGTGAAACTTTTATTGTAAAATGGAAAACATATACACGTATAACATGATATCTTTGTTTCTATAATGTATAGAAATCTATACATATTGTATATCCATATTCATGTGTGGGTTTGATATATATAATTTTACATTTTGATATATAGATTGTACGCAGATTGGTACAAAAGCCTTTATACTAACTATGCCTCCAACAAATAGTGGGGGAGACATATTAATTAAGTGTTGTCCGCCTGTCTGTCTGTCAGTCAGTCTTTCTATCGCAAGGTGTGTGCATACAATACAATATCTCCGACACCATAGGATGGATTTACATCAAACTTCACAAGTCATGAATGATTATTACTAAGCGTATTTTTCCATGTTGGTTCATAAAATTTTGTAATGTTTCAGTCACTTCTCTTAAATAATCGGACGAATTTCCACCAAATCGTGCAGGAGTGATCAGTACAATATCTCATTATACATATTATCAGCATGGTCTAGTTCAGTGAGCTTTATGGCTCTTATATAGTCAAATGTTTTGGTTATTTTGGCAACTTCTCTTACATCTCACCAGTCATTACAGGAGTTATCAGTGCCGTTCCTAGTTTTAAATATTATTGACATGTTTTGGTTCAGTGATTTTCGCTAAGGTAATGGCCCTTGATTCAAATTTATATTATTTACATTACTTGTTGTATACAATTAGGCTGAATTTCACCAAACAATAAGAGTGATAAAGTGTGAAGCGCAGTTGCGCATTTTTTTGGTCATGTTCTGATTAAATGATTTTCAGCGGAGTCATGTCCCTTTATTCGTCAAATTCTTGCTCTGTGTTTGTGAATTTCACTAAACTTCGTAGGAGTTACGGCTGCCAAGCCTATTTGTGCACGTTGTCGGAATGTTATTTTCAGTGAGTTTTCCTTATGTTTTGGCATTTCCGCGTGGTAAATAATTAGAGACATACATTTGTTGTGAAAAACAAACTCTAGTTAGTGGCTTTGATACATATGCACACATCAAAGGTGTTTTTCAAAATGCTGTTTACCTTATGCAAATAATATATAAAAATAAGGAAGTGGGTCGAAAGTGTATATACTACTTCCCCAATGTATGAAGTGCTTATTATATATAATTTCCAAATTAAATTTGAATATTTATGTAAGATTAATAAGAATAAGACTGAATTCCCATATGAATGTATTTTAAAGGAAACATTTTTGACAAATATATTTGTGTTGATGTATATCTTAGATAATTTTTTATGGCACAGGAGTTTTGATTATGACGTATATTGTGAAAATTGCGTTTGTGTAATTGTTAATTTAACAAAATCAAGCTAATGTCTGAATCGTTTTGTTTTATTGATATACTTATAACATGATTTAGATTGAAACTGTTGTTGTTTTTATTGAAGAATAGTTATCACAATTCATTATTTAGTATGATTGTATTTATATGTCTAGACAATAAAAAACTTTTATATATCTACTCTATTTCGTGATTTACAATCAACAGTGGACACAAGCTTGTTACTTTCCTAAAATGCTGTATGATAAAGTTCAAGGATAACCAGATGCAACTTTGGCCCCTTTCAGATGGATTCCTCTGACTTTTTCGTTATCACCTTAGTCCTAGATGTTTGTTTTTGGTCAAAATAAATATACTATTAATGTGTAGGTTTCTAAATAAAAGTGTTTGATCAAACTTAAACTTTACATAGAGCCACCAAAAGAAAACCTGGGCTTGGTTATTTTCCAATCCAATGAAATCTAGCGCATATATTGCTTATGAAAATTACATAAAGGTCAAGGATAAAAACAGAGGAAGGACCAAATTACTTCTTGGACATAATTAGGAGAGTAACTGACTAATGTTCCCTGTTAGTCAATAATTTCATTTTCCTACATACAAAAACAACAAGCAAGAAATGTAGGCTACAGGTTTTAGAATATGACAGCAGTCCAATGTACAAAATATACGAGAATGTCTTGTGTCTGCCAGATGATACGATGTTGTGCGTTGTGGTAATGACCTGTAGAAGTGTGGTAAATGCGGTTATTACCCGGTGGGTTTATTGGTATGTTAAATGATTTTCGCGTGTGTGACATGGAGCAAGTCACGTGACAAGTTTTCGATCCAGTACAGATTTTTTTTGTTCGTAGATATGTGATATACTAATACTTTATTTAAATGATAAAATATTCTATTTATACCTAACAATATATATATTTTTTTTTTTATGTTTTTTTTAAATTAAGATAAAAACTTGGGTCACGTGAGACGTTTCGACCATCGTAACACGCCCTAAGTTACAACCATCTCGGATGACCGTAACCTAATTCACACGATCCTTTTGTTTACATTTTTATTTCTACAATTTTTGCCTTTCATGTGGTACATTTGACTTAGATATAAAATTTTTATAACTTAGTGGTGGTTTAGGATTACCACTATTAACGCAGATTTGTGGAAGTATGCTTTTTCTTAATATTAAATTGTAAAAACAGGTTAGAAGTGACGTCTTCATTATCCGCGTACATAACATGTAAACAAATAATAAGCTGTTCAGTGAGCTGATAACCTTTGATAGAGATGAGTACAGTCCATAAAATAAACAAACGGGTTTGTGGACATGGGCGGATCGAAACGGAAGCGGAAGAAGCATTTTACAAACATGTTTCGATGGCAAAATGCAATACATATCGTAACCCTGACCAACCTATAAGCCGGGCCAGTCTATTTTATAAGTACAACAACACGATTAACCCATTTAAACGAGCTGTAAATGGAAATGTGTTTACATTACTTCTGTTAGGATTCTGGTTAGGAAAGTGTGGTTAGTTTGCATAAACTATAGATAATAGATTTTTTAGGATATAATTTAATATATTTAGATTGCCATGACCTGCAGATGCCCCCAATTATTTTTGAGATCATTAAAAGGACATCCATTATGACTGATCTGAATATACATTTCTGGCGGCGGAAAAACTTTTGACTTGTCTTTATCTTTGTACACCACTCAGCCTTTAAACATACTATCAAAATTTATTAAAGCAAACATAGAATCAGATGTTCATAAAAATCTAAACAGTAAAAATGTATTTCCTTTTATGCCCCGAATGAAACAGAAAAATGCTACTGGTACTGATGATAAACCCGAACAGAAAATGAGGTTTTTTACCTGTAACATTTTTATTTCTGCAAATTGTAATTAATGGTCGGTATCAAAGTAAAGCTTAACATTTGCTAAAAACTTTACATAATTCAAGTTTATATTTAGTAAGCAAACTCACACGAAATGAGGCTTTGAAAGGGGTTTGTAAAATGGGGACTGTATGAACATTGACTGATGATAAATTCGACCACTTTGTCATTTACAAATTTTTCTTCGTAGTATTATATTGAAACTTTCCCCAAAAGGCTGCAACAATCATTCTTGATCAAGTAATGAAAACTGACCCAATGTCCGACCTTCATGTGTCAGCAGTGAGCATGCGCAAAAAAAACACACTCTTCCCCAGTAATATTGGATAAATATTTTTATACAGATAAATGTAAGTCATTTATTTATACAGAATATTTACCAATTTTGTTTTTGTTTACACCAGATGGTGTTGTAAGTGAAAACTATTAGATGGTGTGTTCACTTTTATAAATAACCGATTGCAATCCAATAATTCCAAGGTGGGCGACTTTATCATCTGTCTGGGTTTATCATCAGTACCAGTATACCTGGGGCCGTATTCATAAAGCATCTTAAGTATAAGTTTTGACTTAAGTTGAAGATTTTACTTAAGTTTGTGGTGATTTCAGCTTAAGTTTAAGTAAAAGACTTAAGTCCTATTCATAAAACAGCTTAAACTTAAGATACGTAAGAAATGACTTAAGTTAGAAAACAAAATGGGGTCGTGAGTACGATTAAAGTGTTGTTTTTCAGATAAAAGCACTTTAAACATAATTGTGCATGTTGTATCTGTCTGAAATTAATGTGTTTTTTTTAATGTTTTCGTCCACAATAAAAGCCAAGAATTACTTATTAAGTTGCTTTATGAATAACATATATACTTAAGTAAAATAAATTTGTTACCTAAGTAATACTTAAGTAAATAATCAATTTCTTATACTTGTACGTAAGATGCTTTATGAATACGGCCCCTGAATTCATCTAATCCAGAAAAATAAAAACAGCATACAAGATGGCCACTTGGGTCTCCCTCATCCTTTTTTTTCCATTTGATATCGAAAGAATTATATTGTATGGGAAAACAGCTTAAAATATTTGGATTATATAAAATAAAATGCGTACTTATTAACTTTTCTTAAATATAGATACCGAGTCTGGCATATATAATTCCTCTAGCACCGAATAAATATTCTTATATTAAATTCGAAAATGACAAATGTTAAATGTATATCTGCCTTAATGTTCTAATAATGAATGACTACAAACTCAGCAGTGATAATCAATAAAAAACTGTTCGTGCCTATAACCCATAAAATAGATAGATATACATTTAGGAACCTTATTTCTCTATAATAACTTAAGGAAGTTGTAGTGGCTGGCCGCATGAATCTCTCTACAACCAAATGAATACTCTTGTTTAAATCACAGTGAAGTCAAATTCAAAATATAAATCTGCCGTTAATTTTCGAATACTGCTTCAAACAATCAGCGATAACTATTAAAAAACTGGAGATGTTTGTAAGGGTGGGTTGGAGAGAATAAAGAAATAATGAAAAACATAGTATGCTGTTAAATATTCAGCCTTGAGTAAAGAATAATCAGTTAACAATCACATAAATGTCATAAAATATGAGTGTACTGAAAACATACTAAAATCGTGAAAATGCAAGTCGAAAACGCGGTAAAATAACCCCGGAACTAAAAAAAAAATATTTAAACGTGAAGAATTTCATTTAAAAGAAGGTAATTGTAATAGATTAAAAAGGGATTCATATTGAAATATCCAAGGTTTTCATATCGCAAGCTAAAGTAAACACAGCAAATTCAAAAGCAAATGGAACATAGTCAGTCTTTAAAAGACGGTCAACGCAATAACGCACGAAATGTAGGATACAGGTCTTAGTATTTGACAGCATTCCAGTCGAGCAAATCAAACAGATAACTGTATTGTTATAATTTAAAAGATTCATTTATAAATATCCAAAGCACAGTCAAAAGCAAACGTAACATAGATTAAGTATTCACAAGACAGTCGACGCAATAATGCACAACTAACATAAACAGCCCATGCTTTTTCAGCACGGCTAAAGTGAAAGATCACTTTTTCAAAACAGCAAATGCTTTCACAGAACGATTAAATAGGGTCATTTTTTTACAATACAGCGCATGCTTCAACAGCACTACACGAGAGTATACTTATCTGTCACTGCAGTTCGCATCAAGTCTTATCTGAATTACATTACCGTCTTATTATCTATATTAAGTTACAACTTGCACAACATCTAAAAATATTAATTTACATATTAAACAAATCTGTTACATGCAGGTAGAAATTGACAAAAATTAATTATTTATCAAGGGTCAGCAAAATTGCATCACGGATAGTATAACCAACTGGCACCAGAACAGAAAGAAAATGATGCCTCTGTACATGTTATACCCTACCCCTAGGTATTCTATAAGAACCATGGGGCCCATGAACGAGAAAATATACTTACCCATTTCAATCGCGCATTTCATACCTAAAACACGCAGTTCGGTAAATGTGTACTGTGAATATCAAACAGGTGGTAATTTATCTTCCATTGTGTACCGGTCACATTTCTTCAATACATCTTATCTTAGAGAAACAACGCGTAGTTTATAATTATTTCAACGTTACTCAAAAAACTTGCTTGAACTTCCCTGGTGAAGTTCCGTTCTAGATTACAAAACCATTCTGATTGGCTGTTGTGAAAAAGTATGTCAATAGTCATTTTACTACACGTGTTCGCTAAAATGTGAAAATGCAGCAAAAATGTGCAAAATGAATAATTTAAAACAACATTTACCCTATCATCTCAATCCATAAATTAAAAAAAACTAAAATAACTGATATAAAAGAATATACCTTTTGCGATATTTTGTCTGGGTTCCTGCAATTTGTGTGATTGTATCGAATGATCCGCCTCACCTAAAGCGACGCTAGCCATGGAAATATATTCAAATTGTCCTTCATTTGACTTCCGTTTAAAAGTGTGTGTGCCTGTTAACATGATTGAAATCTTATTCATTTGTTCAAAACTAGAATTTTCACTTATCTTTTCTAGCATTTTCTCCATATCTGTAAGCATTGAACTATTGTGCTCCTCTAAGGTCATCTTCGTCATTTCGTCTATCATTATATTCCATTTTTCACCTATCATCAAAACTGCTGCGGTCCGAGGTGTCCATTGTTACGGCTTGTAACGATGTCATTGGACAGTGAATCGCTAGAACTAATTACTTACCACCAAATATCTTATTTATATCTGATCTCAAATCACTCGAGCATTCAAAACAGCATTTGAAAGATAACAAAAAGGACAGATACTCCGCTATAAGATATAACGTTGAGTACAACTTTCTTTTAAAACTATATGCAGGCTTTCTGATTTAAGCTACAGAATCCACCCATCGTCTAGACATACCGATTGTACCTTTACAGGGCTATCTAAAGGTTATAAGTTTGACCAATAAACGGAAATCAACATGAAGAAACAGTGATAAAATGCAATGGGAAAAAACTAATAGCTAGGCAGATTTAGTCATATTTTCGGGAAATACTGCATTTGGTGATGCAAGCATAAAAGTTTGCATGTGTATTCGTCTGAGCCTACTTTTTTTTTAAAAAAAAAAAAAAAGCCCGTTAGCCACTTGAAGATTCAAAATGGCTGCCATTTTTCAAGTTGGCCGCTGCAGAATGTTGATTTTATAATTTAACAGACCTATACCGAGTCATTTGTTTCTCAATTTAGAGGAAAATATATAGAGAATATTAGGTTACTGCCTTTCTTAACTTAAGTTTATCCACCGAGTTGGAGAAAGGTTTATCCACCCGAGGCTTGCCGAGGGGGATAAATCTTTCGGAGACGAGGTGGATAAACTTAAGTTAAGAAAGACAGTAACCTAATACTCTATTTATCCTGCAGTCAATAAAATCTGTGTATAACATATATTTACTTTCAAAATGTTTTTCTCTACAAAAATAATCCAGAATTTCACTCACTTATGAATTCCTACGCCCTTCAACCCCCTTGTCTGCTTGATCCAGTTACACACGATTCCTTACAATAAAACATTATTTCATGCCTCATACTTTGCCTTCTGAAGTTCTGTGTATTATAAATCATCGGTGCTAACAGGGCATTCGCGTACAAAACAAGCAGAATGGTTTTGACTCGGATAAAATACAGCCGAAAACCACGCTTGAGATGAATTCAAATGCCCGCAGTCTTAAATTTACTCCATTTCCGTACAAGACGATGTGAGATAATGAAATTCCTTCCACCATGAATAGTTTAGATCCAATAATTACAATAAACGACTGCTTAAATCTGGTTATTTATGTAAATTTCTACCTAAAAATGAGTGAACGCCAGATAAACAAAGCCAAGGTCGATTCACACAGACTTTAAAAACCGTCACCGTACCATTCCGTATGGATTACTAGGACAGAGTGAACCAATTTTTTTATTTTTTTACCGTGGCTGTCCTCATAAAATGATGAAATGTTCGAGCTTCGAACTCTTGGCCCAGTTTACATTGCCTATAGCACATATACTTGAAAAAGTAGTCCGTCAGTTGCATTGACGGTATAAACCTGCATTGACTGAATAAAACTCAAGTTTACACGGCAGGCAGATATCGGCCTGATAAATGCATAGTGGTAGGATAAATCTTTTAATATGGCTTAATTGTGTAAAACATAGTTTTGATACACGAAAGACTGGTTTCAAAGTCCAATATGGCGTCTTTTTTTTAAAATGGCTGCCATTTCATGTAAAAAGACTAATTTGCCATTTATACTGACGTTCCTTGTTAAAAAATTTTAATGTAACATTCAAATTACATATTAAGAGTGTTGGAACTAAGGCGTAGCCTTTCCGGCGGCGACGGCGATGACGACGGCGGCGGTCCCGTCAGCGTTACATTTTTATGTAAAGTCCTTTTCTCAGAAACTACTAGGGCTATTGGGTTGAAACTTCACACATGCCTTTGTGGTCATTAGCCGCTGTATAAAGCTAAGTTCCATAACTCTGACATATACTTTAACAAAATTATCTCCCTTTTTAACTTAGACAGTTCAAGGTCAAGGGGTGGGGGGGGGTCTTTAAAAGTTTGTCATCTTCATGTATGACAGGTCAAGTTCTTTAGCATATATTTATGGCGTCAGACTGTACATGTTTGCCCGAAAACAGAGGCCATATGATGCTCTTCCTCCAACTCAAGAAGCCCTTGCCGAACACACAAAGCGTGCTGCATACCGAAGTGGTTGCATATGGGGACAGGCACTGTTTTGCCAAATGGATTCAAGAATACTGCTGAATGGGAATTGGAGAAACAAGGTGAACTTTGGCAGATACACTAGAAAACACTTTCACCAATTGCAGATAGCTGTAAAGAACTGACAAAATGTGCCTGTAAAACAGAATGTTGTGGAAGGTGTAAATGCTATCGTTTTGCACTCCCGTGTACAGATCTTTACAGTTGCAAATGGGACAACGTGTTTGGTCAAAATACAAAGTCTTGAGACATGCCTTCCAGTGGAAACAAGTACAGTAGATCTGCATTGTTTTACCTATGACACAAAGCAGGTCTTTTATCAAAATTAGTATGTCTACTTGGATTGCTACATGAACTTTAATTACAAAAATGATGCTCTTCCCCCAACCTTGCCGAACACACATACAAAGCGTGCTGCATACCGAGCTGGTTGCATATGGGGACAGGCACTGTTTTGCTAAATGGAATGAGTGAATCATGCTGAATGGGGATGGGTGAAACAATATGACCTCTGGTAGATACATAACATTGGACAACGTTTCCACCAGTTGCAGAGAGCTGTAAAGAACTGACCAAATGTGCATGTAAAACAGAATGTTGTGGAAGGTGTAAATGCTATCGTTTTGGGCTCCCGTGTACAGATCTATGCAACTGCAAATGGGACAACTAATTGGCCAAAATATAAAGTCTTGAGACATGCCTTCTAAAGGAAACAAGTACAGTAGATCTGCATTGTTTTACCTATGATACATAGCAGGTATTTTGTTGATCAAAATTGATGTGTCTCAGTGAATTGCTACACTTTAATTATAAAAATGTTCGCTTTGTATACATTTAAAACACAAGTTCAATCAAACAGTGACGGCCATATAGGGACATAATTAAAGAATATTGCATGTGGAGACACTAAACCTTATTGTTGAAATTTCTAATTTAAAAT
>NW_026460979.1:0-17383 GCF_021730395.1 Mercenaria mercenaria | reverse complement strand
GTCAGAGCGACTTCCCCTTTATTGCGCAAATGGCGTCGAGGGAGGTAGGGGAAGTAACTTTGGATACAAAATTGTCAGAGTGACCTCCCCTTTATTTTGCAAATGGCGTCGACGGAGATAGGGGCAGTAACATGGGATGGAAACAAAGAGGACGGTTAAGTAACCTTGCTTTTATTTTGCAAATGGCGTCGATGGAAGTAGGCGGAGTACAGCAGGTTTGGTAATCTCCCCTGTATTTTGGAATTGGCGCCAAGGCGGGATGGGAAAGAAAAATTACATTTCGTGTGAAGTAAGATTGGATGACAAAGTATAAGAGGGCAGGGGTAAACTCCCCTTTGTTTTGCACATGGGAGTATCTATTGAGATGTTTTGTCTCAACAGCTATACGTTTTAACAAAGAACATTCTACATCGTTTATCAGCTAGTCTAAGACATAGTCATCTTAGCGATTGGGCCAATTTCATTGTGCACTTCACTGTGTCATATAACTTGTATCCTGACATACTGCCTCTTGGTGTATCCGCTAACATATTTAACTTTTCTAGTCTGTTGAATCTTGTTATCTCAAGTTTGACTAGATTATCATATAACTCCAAGGAAAAGCAATGTGTGTCATATCTCGCCATTTTGTTATATTACAAGTCCACGAATTCAGTCACTACTAAGCTTAATCAAGTACAGTTTCTTTACCCTACGTAATTTCTTTATGGGAGTCTCGGGTAGTTGGCACACTCACACAGGGTAATAAGATACCTTGTAGTAGACCCAAATACTGCATGCATGTAAAATGAGGTTTTATCCATTTTTATTCGTATACCATTTCGTGGACCATTGAACGATGGTGGGTGGATTTCCAGAAGGATACAACAACCTGCACCATTAGGTGGGCTATCTATTGACCGATGATGGGAGCAACCCCGGTAGAATAAAACAACTCGTACCATTTGCTGCATTATCTACAGACCGATCCATAAGGATACAACAGCCTGTAGCATTTGGTGGGCCATCTATTGACCGATCATGGGCGGATATACAGTAGGATACAACCAGACGCACTATTTTTTGGGCTATCTATTTACCGATCGTTGGCGGATATCCAGTCGGATGCATCCAGACGCACCATTTGGTGAGCTATCTATTGACCGATTGTGGGTGGATAGCCGATAGTATAGAAGCAGACGCACAATTTTGGTGGATTATCTATTGACCGATCATTGGCGGATAACCAGAAGAATACAAACAGACGTACCATTTGGTGGGCTATCTGAAATTGACCGATCGTGGGCGGGTATCCAGAAGAATACAACTGGACGCACCTTTTGTTGGCCTGTCTATTGTCTGATCGTGGGTGGGTATCCATGCAGTAGAATACATCCAGACGCACCATTTGGTGTGCTATGTATTGGCCGATCGTGAGCGGATATCCAGTACATTTTGGTGAGTTATCTATTTACCGATGGTGGTTTGATATCTAGTAGGATACAACAACCTGCACCATTTAATGAACTGAATATCTATTAAAAGATGTTTAGTGGATATCCAGCAGAGTACAATCACCTGCACCGTTTGGTGGACTCTCTATTGACAAAACTTTGGCAAATACCCAATAGGATTCAACCACTCGCACCATTTGGTAGATTATCGACCTATTGACCGGGTGGGTGGATTCCCAGAAAAAAATCAACCACCTACATTATTTGGCGGAATATCTATTGGCCGGTGGTGGGTGGATCCCAGAAGGATACCACCACCCGCACCATTGGTGGAATATCTATTGACTTAAAAAGTTTCGGGCGGACATCGAGCAGAATACAACCACTAGCACTATTTGGTGGATGATTTACCGACTAGTGATAAGCTAATTAATTCCCATAAGGATACAACTCCTCATAACATGTGGAGCACTATCTTGACCGGTGATGGATGGATCCCTAGCAGATATACAACCACCCGCATCATTTGAATGGATTATCTAATGACCGGTGGTGAGTGCAGATCCCCAGCAACCAAACATATAACCGATAATTTCCATTCTGTCCAACTAGGTTTTGACTATATTTTTGCGTACTGTTTTGCTTAATGATATTTATTGTGACATGTGGAAATCCATACAAATATAATAATATACTAGGGATGGGAACGAATACTGAAATCAATATTCGAATATTCGGTTTGCCATATTCGAATATATTCGAATATTCGGTTTGCTTTAATGGAAGCTTTCAATTCTTATTAAGTGATTGGCATAAACATAAATATACTGAAATTAATTTGTCAGCTAGGTTTACTAGCTACTCAGTTTATGCATGCCTTTTTAATTTCATTTAGAAACTCAAAGCCCCAGATCACTGAAGGTTCATTATACTGCGCATTACGAGGATCTATACTGTGCCACAGAGGACCTACAAGATTATGCCTTGGAACTTGTAGAAATACAAGTGAAATCTGTTATAACAAATCTACCGTGTATACTCGAAAAGACGTGTTTCCTTGACTACTCCGAGGTCCTCAATTGTGATGCAACAAGTAGAGAGAAACGTTCCCAGGAAACTGCTGGGTTCATACTTACGATATCAAGCTCGTCAAACCAAGGTATTAATATCACCATCATCGAAAATAAATGTTTTCTTTATAACTTGCATTTGTAAGCCAACAAATGTATCAGATGGTAGGAAATGTTCTTTCATATATTAGATATACCGGAAAATTAGATATGTTAACCGTTATGTCGAAAACCAAAAGTAAAGCAGGAAAACATTGGTAAAGGCATTTATGATAAAATAAAAGGAAGCTGTATTAATAATAAAATCTGAAGATTCTTTGATAGCGTTGAACATATCTAGGTGCTTGACTGATTTTTAGTGACTCCGACACGATATAACTACCTTAGAATTGTTTTCGACATAATATTACCATTTCTACAGCGGAAGAAAATAAGCTTCCTTCTCGAACGTAATATCCGTATTTCATTAACGTTTACCTATGTGGCAGTATTTTGCCCCCGCCTCTCTCTCGCGCGCGCTCTCTCTCTCTCGCGCTCTCTCTCTCTCTCTTATTACATAATTTATCACATGTTTTAACGTCGTGGGAGTGAATAAAGCCAGTATCATCTATTTGTATAACATTAGTGTAATAACATGTTAACGTTGACGTCATTTAAAGTATACGAGACGTTGGTCGAATTAATATCATCTATGTATGTAATGTTTTATAATTTATTGCATGTAAAGGAAACGAAACCATTGTGATAATGGAGGATGCTGTCAAGAAGATAAAAGGTGCTGCAGATGCTGACCAGTTTACAGTGGACATTCTTGATGATGAATATGAACTCGAAAGTAACAAGACAGACCTAACTGGAGAGATAGTGTGCGCCTCCGGACACACAAGAGTGAAATTTTATTGTGGTACTCTTGCAAAAAGAAACTGTATTTTAAACCATTTTTTGTTCATTTTTTTTCCTTTACAGTCAATATAATAGTTTCTATGTGAACAAAGAAATGTAGCAAAGAATTACAATGTACTTCCATGGAACAGTTTAGGAAAACATATCACAGTATATCTGTAACAGTATCAGTAACAACTATCAGTTACATCACAGTACTTCTGTAACAGTATCATTAACATGCATTAGTTACATCACAGTATTTCTGTAACAGTATCACCAACGCCAGTTACATCACAGTATATCTGTTATAGTATCACCAACAACAGGCACCAGTTACATCACAGTATATATGTAACAGTATCATCAACAACAGGCACCAGTTACATCACAGTATTTCTGTAACAGTATCAGTAACAGGCATCAGTTACATCACGGTATTTCTGTAACAGTATCAGTAAAAGGTATCAGTTACATCACAGTATATCTGTAATAGTATCACCAACAACAGGGACCAGTTAAATCACAGTATTTCTGTAACAGTATCAGTAACAGGTATCATTTACATCACAGTATTTCTGTAATAGTATCAGTAACAGGTATCATTTACATCACAGTATTTCTGTAACAGTATCACCAACAACAGGCACCAGATACATCACAGTATTTCTGTAACAGTAACAGGTATCATTTACATCACAGTATTTCTGTAATAGTATCAGTAACAGGTATCATTTACATCACAGTATTTCTGTAATAATATCACCAACAACAGACACCAGTTACATCACAGTATATCTGTAACAGTATCACCAACAACACCTGGCACCAGTTACATCACAGTATGTCTGCAATAGTATCAGTAACAGGTGTCATTTACATCACAGTATTTCTGTAAAAGTATCAGTAAGAGGTATCAGTTACATCACAGTATGTTTGTAACAGTATCAGTAACAGGTATCAGTTACATCACAGTATTTCTGTAACAGTATCTGCAACAGGTATCATTTACATCACAGTATACATTTGTATCTGTAACAGTATCAGTAACAGGAATACCAGTTACATCACAGTTTTTCTGTTACAGTATCAGTAACAGGTATCAGTTACATCACAGTATTTCTGTAACAGTATCTGCAACAGGTATCAGTTACATCACAGTATTTCTGTAACAGTATCAGGAACAGGTATACCAGTTACATCACAGTATTTCTGTTACAGTATCAGGAACAGGTATCAGTTACATCACAGAATTTCTGTAACAGTATCAGTAACAGGTATCAGTTACATCACAGTATATCGGTAACAGTATCAGTAACAGGTATCAGTTACATCACAGTATTTCTGTAACAGTATCCGCAACAGGTATCATTTACATCACAGTATACATTTGTATCTGTAACAGTATCAGTAACAGGTATACCAGTTACATCACAGTTTTTCTGTTACAGTATCAGTAACAGGTATTAGTTACATCACAGTATTTCTGTAACAGTATCTGCAACAGACACCAGTTACATCACAGTATTTCTGTAATGGTATCAGTAACAGGTATCAGTTACATCACAGTATTTCTGTAACAGGTATCAGTTACATCACAGTATATCTGTAACAGTATCAGTAACAGGTATCAGTTACATCACAGTATATCTGTAACAGTATCAGTAACAGGTATCAGTTACATCACAGTATATCTGTAACAGTATCAGTAACAGGTATCAATTACATCACAGTACATCTTTAACAGTATCACCAACCACAGGCATCAGTTACACCACAGTTTAACAGTATCAGTAACAGGTATCAGTTTACTGGTATCAGTTACATCACAGTATATCCGTAACAATATCCGCAACAGGCACCAGTTACATCACAGTATATCCGTAACAATATCCACAACAGGCACCAGTTACATCACAGTATATCACCAACTGGTATCATTTACATCACAGTATATCTGTAACAATATCACCAACTGGCATCAGTTACGTCACAGTATATCTGTAACAATATCACCAACTGGTATTAGTTACATCACAGTATATCTGTAACAATATCACCAACTGGTATCATTTACATCACAGTATATCTGTAACAATATCACCAACTGGCATCAGTTACGTCACAGTATATCTGTAACAACATCACCAACTGGCATTAGTTACATCACAGTATATCTGTAACAATATCACCAACTGGTATCAGTTACATCACAGTATATCTGTAACAATATCACCAACTGGTATCGGTTACGTCACAGTATATCTGTAACAGTATCAGAAAAAGGCATCAGTGACATCACAGTATATCTGTAACAATATCACCAACTGGTATCAGTTACGTCACAATATATCTGTAACAGTATCAGGAACAGGTATCAGGTACACCACAGTATTTCTTGAACATTATCAGCAACAAGTGTCAATTACATCACTAAGCCCCGAACAAACTACTTGAAACAAACATTCTCATACAAAGCCACACATTTATGGAATTCCATTCCATCAAACATCAAACTTCAAGATAATCTGTTAACGTTTAAACGAAAAATTAAGGATTATTTATTACAAGAACAACGTTACTAATATTGAGATTTTTTTTTTTATTTATTGATTTATTCATTTTTTTCCACACAAATCTTCATCAGTTATCATGCATTTTATGTCGTATAGGGTAGCTTTTAAACTTTATGATATTGATGAATGAATGTACATGTATGCAAAATGAATTACACTGATTTATTCTCCTGGTAAAATCATTTCAAATCGAGTTTGTTTTTAAAGTGTGTTTGTCGTTAAAATTGTGCTACTGATACTATTATTGTTGTAGATACTGTGTTTTAACATTTATGTAGAAGGCCATATTGGAAATAAGTTGTATGTATACCCTGTACTCTTAATATGTCACCTTCTTAAAATAAAGTTATTATTATTATTATTATTATTATTACAGTATCAGCAACAGTTTGCAAAAGATCATGTATAATGCCTTGAATGTACACAAAAGTTTCCAAAAATGAGAGATTGAGAGATTTTCATTATGTAATCTGTTGTTTTGATTACAGTTCCTTGTGGCACTGGAAGTTACCTGTATAAGGACTACTGTGTGATGTGTCCAGTGGGAACGTATCAGGACAGAGAAGGGCAGACAGAATGTAACGTATGTCCTGATGGTACAGGGACATTAGGTGTAGGATCTGACCATGTCAAAGATTGTGCAGGTGATAAGATAACATATTTATACTCACTGGAAGTAATTTAGACATTGATGGTTTTATTTCTTCTAGTTTGAATGACTTAGCTGCATTTTCTTTCTTTTAAAACATTGCTGTAAACAATTCCACTAAAACACTGGCTGTTTTTTTTTAAATGTTACTGCATCACATTTAATTATGAATGTAGCTGTTTATGCAAACTTAATTCATACATCTATTGATTTAACAGTTAAATATATTTCATGGGGATTTCATACATTTGAAGTATAAATATCTAATTTAAAAGATAAATATTTTAGTGAAAGATGGCCACTTGATATCTTTAACTAGAAATGTGTCACAGACATGGATGCCCCCGCAACATGAGAAAGGTCACAGGCATAAGTTATTATAATAACAACTAAAGGAAGTTAATCTTTAAAAAAAAATTCCAAAGTCCACACAAAAATCCTTACCAGGTAGAGATAGGTTAAAATACTTCTCAAAATTGGATGTGACACACATGTTGTACTACAGAAAAGTGGTCTTGTTTTTTCCCTACAACCAGTAATAAAAAAGTTACAATATAAGCTATATATAGTAACAACAAATGGAAGTAATTCTAAACTAGGGACTTGGTTCTTGCACATGACATTCTGTCTCATGAGGGTATACAAGTAAGCCAACTTACATCAAAATCCCTCCATGCATGAAGAAGAAATGCTCAAGACAAGGTCATTCTTGTATGTGACCTTTTGGCCTCTAAGTGTGACCTTGACCTTAGCCCTAGGGACCTGGTTTTGCGCACGACACATCGTCTATACATGTTTATTATTTGTGTCATATTATTTTGAAATCGGATCATGCATGTCAAAGTTATGGACTGGACACGAAGACCACATTTTCAGTATATATGTAGTGAAAATTGGCGAAGTTCAACCAAGGACTGTGACCTTGACCTTTGAGCTAGGGACCTGGTTTTGGGCATGACATATCGTCTATCCATACTAATTATTTGTGTCAAATTATTTTGAAATCAGACCATGCACGTCAAAGTTATGGACCGGACACAAACATCACCCTTTCCCGAACACACAAACACACACGTTAACACATGGACAAACACACACACGGACAGGGGTAACACTATATCCCACACCCAATTTTATGGCGGAGGCATAAAAAAGGTAAAAAGATAGAAAGTTGACACAATTTTCTGACGGGCGTTACCATACATGTGACTCACTCTCCGAATTAGGGGCGAAATAATTATATAAAGTTAAAACGTTACAAAACATAATTTAAAACACTGATAATACACAAGGACACATACTTAGCAGATTCACTTGAAAACATTAGACATAATATTTTAAACAAAAGAAAGTATCTTCTGTAGTATATTACAGAGTTTGCCCCATGTTGTGTATAGTTTATGTTTTAACATACATAGTTACCTGAAAAAGTACTGTTCGTAGTGAGGGGTGTTGTGCATCCATTACCTCTCATGAACATACACAATAAAACCGAGCCTGCTATTATGTTGCATGGCTGCAACAGAATATTTTCACAGATTTTATTTCAAAATAGCAATCTTGAAGTGAAGCGGGGTGTCTGTAAAATTTTCCTATACTTTGACTCAGTGTTGTTATATTTTCTAGTCCTTTGGGATCCGACAGATACATTCAATTTTACTATAATACAGTTCCACTTATGCTGGTGCTAGGGGGCTTGAGAGGTATAGCACATTTAATTACCTCTCATGAACAGACTCAATCAAACCGAGTTAGCTATATTTTTTTTTACTTGGTTGTGTTCATTGCTTTCAACAGATCACCTTATAAATTATATTTATATAGTTACTTATTGCAAATACAACTTCTCACCTTAATTATACTATGCTGACTTAAGACATCATTTAATGGTCAACATGTTATTATACAAATATCATATGGCAGCGCGTGTGACATTGATATTGTCAACCCGAGGGCAGAATGTCACCCGAGGCGAAAGCCGAGTGGTGACATTCTGTTTCGAGGGCTGACAATATCAATGTCACATACGTTGCCATATGGTATTTATTTTATTATACCTAACAAAACTAAGCACATAAAAAAGTTTTGAGTGATATAAAATGTTATTATGTATACCTCACTTTTGTCATCAATGGTAAAATCCCATTACCCGAAAAAGAGATATTTTGACTATCAGTAACATTTTCAACCTTTTTGACACGTGACCAAGCGAAAGTGACTGTCAGGTCATGTGACCGCGCTGATATTTTGAATGTCATATAAGGGCAAATAACTGCTTCAGTGTTTTAGCCATATGATTGCCTCCCTTATACACAATGTCATATTGTAATGACGTCACTATACAGTGTGTACACAGCTGATTACCGCGCTAAGATGAAACTGTTGAATTAAATTAATTAAAAACATTTTAAAAACTTTTTTATGTGCTTAGTTTTGTTAGGTATAATAAAATAAATACCATATGGCAACGTATGTGACATTGATATTGTCAGCCCTCGAAACAGAATGTCACCACTCGGCTTTCGCCTCGGGTGACATTCTGCCCTCGGGTTGACAATATCAATGTCACACGCGCTGCCATATGATATTTATATAATATCACACAAAACTTGTTTTAAGTACCGGAACTACTTCAAAATCAGCTAAGAATGCTTTACTTCAACCTTTAATACTTTACTTCAACGTTTAATACACCCTGATTAAATAAAGGTCATCTGATTTCGACACGAGAAGAACTGAAAAATGAGTTAGTACCATTTCCTTTTTTACATTTATACATATCTGAAGATAAACAGTTATAAAAGCTCTAAGCATATCAAAAACGTTTTAGTTGTTAAAGCATTTTTTAACAGAGTTGATTCTTAATAATATTTAATCTATGTATTCATTGATATGTGAAAATACGAGACAAATCACTATGTAATAAACTTTTGAAACAGAACTGTACTTCCAACAGTACCAAAGAATAAGCCTTATAATTATTCAGTAAAATATCATAAAAATTTTGCTTGATTGCTCTAATCATTATAGTTTATAACCATTTTCTCTTATACTTGAAAGCACTGTTACTACAATGAAAGGAAGAATTGTCATTTATATGTTTCAGTTGAAAAATCACAATGGGACAAGACAAAAGAAGTTAAAGGTATATTTATGGAAGTTAATAACAATATTGTACAGCAATGTGATGAAATATCTAGAGTTAATGTAGTTTCAGTGATATTCAAATTTAATAAAGAGATACATCTTCATTATTAGCATGACTATATTCTGACATTTACACTAATTATACTGCTCTTTTGTTTACAATGATTAATTCCCATTACCCGAGAAAGAGATATTTTGACTATCAAAAACATTTTCAACCTTTTTTGACATGTGTCCAGGCAAAAGAGACCATTAGGTCATGTGACTGCGCAGATATTTTAAATGTCATAAAAGGGTAATTAACTGCTTCAATTTCTTAGCCAAATGATTGCCTCCCTTGTACACATATAGTAGTGATGTCACTATTCAATGTGTACACAGGCGATTACTGCGCTAAAGATGAAACTGTTGAATTAAACGAATTAAAAACATTTTAAAACTTGTTATGTACTAAATTTTATTCGGTATAATAAAATAAATAAAATATGGCGTGTGTGACACTGATATTGTCAACCCTCGAAACAGAATGTCACCATTCGGCTTTTGCCTCATTCTGCTCTCAGGTTGATAATATCAATGTCACACGCTGCCATAAGATATTTATATCAAGTACAGCACCATTGCAGTATTAAGCAACTTAGAATGTTAAACTATTGCTCCAACGGTTTCTGTCATTTACAGTGACGGGGATAGCGATAGGCTGTGCTGCTGCTGTAGCTGTGATAGTAATTGCTGCTTACGTCTACAGGAGATATAGGTAAACATTTTGCCAATTCAGATGAACTCACCGCAATAGCTAAGGTTGTATATCCTAGGTAAGTGGTGGAGGAATACCCAACTTACCTGCCTTCGTGCATTTTAGCCACAAGCCCCTTTAATAATGTAGAAACAGTTGGACTCCCTGACATAAGGCTTACATCCAATGATGAGGGGAAAAGCATGTTAACTTTAACTCGGTTAAGGAAGCGAAGGCCCAATATTAAACCTAGTAGTCCTGCTATGTGGTCTTTAATTATCAGTTTTTTTATTCATTTACAGAGCAAAGCAGAAGAAACTCATCGAGCCCACTGATATAAACAGGGTTTCCAGTCAGCAGGTGAAACAAGGTGGAGTTCTTGGTGCAGCCAGGAAAATATTTCAGAAAGAGATAGTCTCTGTTGATACATTAGATGACACTAACAATGCTTTCGCATTGAAACGATTAGGTACATTCACATTGGATGACGGAACGATTGTTCACAGTAAGCCTTGGAAATACTGAAACTGGCTCTACAAGAAGCACACAAAGATCTTGTTTCAAAACAAAGAAATTTACTAGAAGTTTGAAACCGATGTCAAGTATGAAGAAACAGTTTCTGACATTAAACAACAGACACATACTTTCAATAGTTTCCATAGAATAGCTTAGTTTTGCTAAAACTCCATTATCGTTCAGAGACATGTCTAATCGAGACATTTTCATATCGAGTATGTATAAAAAAAATGTAGTAAATCTTCATTTATTATTTCAAGTAAACTCTGCTTCCTAGTACATATACCAAAAACAGAGGCATAATGAAATGTATCATTAAAATGTGATCTGTTTGCTTTCTGTTTACAACAATGACTGGAGATTGTAGACTTTTTCAGCCTAAATAAATTATATAAATAAAATTAATATAATTAAATATATTGTCTGTAAGAAAAGGGAAGTAACACAGTCTATAGAGGTTGCTTTTGTTAAAAAAACAATCATCTTTACACCACTTCATTTAACAAGAGTGAATAGACAATATTTTCATCAATCATTTTCACCAACCATCAAAAACTCTCTGCCAAATTCTGAAATCTATTACAAATTGCGACATTGGCGAACGGCAGCAGAGGCCCTGGATATAGTAACTTCATTAAGAAACCAAAGAAAACACAGAAGGAAAACCAGGCTTATTATTTATTACTTTTTCATTGTCTAACAATATTTATTTGCAATAAATTTCATGACTGTAAATCCATTAATTTAAAAACAGCTTGGTCCATCTAGAAGAAAACTGCAGTGGCATTATCCATACCACATTAACTGTTACCCTTCTTTTACCCACATTCACATGCTGTACACTTTGTAGTTCATAAATCCTTCATCAAAACAATGCAGTGACTGGGTTATGACTGCAAACTGACATCATCAGTAGATTGAATCATTACCAAATAAGTTTTTCCCAGAATGAATGTCAAACTGAATGAGCTTTTCTCATTACTCAAAACCTCTTTCAAAGTTTTCTCATAACCAAGAATGACTATCAAGTTTTTCTCATAACTATCATGGTATTGATTTCCCACATGATTGTTCGTATTTTGTCAATCACTTCTTTAATCTGGCGATTCTTCTGTGTCAATTGCTGAAAGAAATACAAATATATTTTTGTAAAAATATAATCATAAAATCACAGTACATATATTCATTTTATGCTTTTCATTTAAATACTGAAATATATGTCAGAGATTTAAAATTGATATTTAACTGATCAAGCTGTGAAAATATTGCAAATTTATTTTACTTATGAACACTATAATTTACATTTTCACTCATGATTGTGCCACTCATGAAAATACTGCATTATGGTGATCACTCGGTGAACTATATTTCGATCTTACACTGAAATAAACATATATCCTCTCTGTATTTGATCATATGGACTTCTGCTTGTAACTTTGGTAATTATGTAACACACTCCAAAGAAATGTGACATGTAACTGTGGTTATATTCTTTCCGAAGAAATGTGACATGTAACTATGGTTGTGTTCCTTCCAAAGAAATGTGACGTGTAACTATGGTTGTATTCCTTCCAAAGAAATGTGACGTGTAACTATGGTTGTATTCCTTCCAAAGAAATGTGACGTGTAACTACGGTTGTATTCCTTCCAAAGAAATGTGACATGTAACTATGGTTGTATTCCTTCCAAAGAAATGTGACGTGTAACTATGGTTATATTCCTTCCAAAGAAATGTGACGTGTAACTGTGGTTATATTCTTTCCAAAGAAATGTGTGTAACTATGGCTGTATTCCTTCCAAAGAAATGTGACATGTTACTATGGTTGTATTCCTTCCAAAGAAATGTGACATGTAACTGTGGTTATATTCTTTCCAAAGAAATGTGTGTAACTATGGTTGTATTCCTTCCAAAGAAATGTGACGTGTAACTATGGTTGTATTCCTTCCAAAGAAATGTGTGTAACTATGGTTGTATTCCTTCCAAAGAAATGTGACATGTAACTATGGTTGTATTCCTTCCAAAGAAATGTGACGTGTAACTATGGTTGTATTCCTTCCAAAGAAATGTGACGTGTAACTATGGTTGTATTCCTTCCAAAGAAATGTGACGTGTAACTGTGGTTATATTCTTTCCAAAGAAATGTGTGTAACTATGGTTGTATTCCTTCCAAAGAAATGTGACATGTAACTGTGGTTATATTCTTTCCAAAGAAATGTGTGTAACTATGGTTGTATTCCTTCCAAAGAAATGTGACATGTAACTATGGTTGTATTCCTTCCAAAGAAATGTGTGTAACTATGGTTGTATTCCTTCCAAAGAAATGTGACATGTGACTGTGGTTATATTCTTTCCAAAGAAATGTGAAGTGTAACTATGGTTGTATTCCTTCCAAAGAAATGTGACGTGTAACTATGGTTATATTCCTTCCAAAGAAATGTGACGTGTAACTGTGGTTATATTCTTTCCAAAGAAATGTGTGTAACTATGGTTGCATTCCTTCCAAAGAAATGTGACATGTAACTGTGGTTATATTCTTTCCGAAGAAATGTGACATGTAACTATGGTTGTATTCCTGTATTCCTTCCAAAAAAATGTGACATGTAACTATGGCTGTATTCCTTCCAAAGAAATGTGACATGTAACTATGGTTATATTCCTTCCAAAGAAATGTGACGTGTAACTGTGGTTATATTCTTTCCGAAGAAATGTGACATGTAACCATGGTTGTATTTCTTTCAAAGAAATGTGACATGTAACTGTGGTTATATTCCTACCAAAGAAATGTGACGTGTAACTGTGGTTATATTCCTTTCAAAGAATTGTGATGTGTAACTGTGGTTATATTCCTTTCAAAGAATTGTGATGTGTAACTGTGGTTATATTACTTCCAAAGAAATGTGACTTGTAACTGTGGTTATATTCCTTTCAAAGAATTGTGATGTGTAACTGTGGTTATATTACTTCCAAAGAAATGTGACTTGTAACTGTGGTTATATTCCTTTCAAAGAATTGTGATGTGTAACTGTGGTTATATTCCTTTCAAAGAATTGTGATGTGTAACTGTGGTTATATTCCTTTCAAAGAATTGTGATGTGTAACTGTGGTTATATTCCTTTCAAAGAATTGTGATGTGTAACTGTGGTTATATTACTTCCAAAGAAATGTGACTTGTAACTGTGGTTATAGTCCTTCAAAGAAATGTGACCTTGACCTTAAGTGGGATGGTGAGGGGGTTTAAACTGGGTGCAATATTGACCTTGATTGTAACCTTAACAGTGATTTAGGCTGGGTGTTATGCTGACCTAGATAACGGTTTTTCTACAAGCTACCTATAAGCCAAGATTCATTTCAGTATATCAATTTAAACTTGTTATGAGCTGACAATGTTTTTCGGTGTGAGTTTGAACTTAACTGGGTCATTAATATGGGCTGTAGGTAAAACGGTAAAATCTTGCATGCACTGTGGAACAAAGCCGAAGATGGACTAACAGACCGACAGTTTAATTGCAATACGCCTGGGGGGCATAAAAAAATCCCTGCATTTGCAACACTTACCAAGCTTAATGGATAAAGCACTAAATGTCTGCAATACTTTCCAAGCTTCAATGGATGAAGCACTAAATGTCTGCAATACTTTCCAAGCTTCACTGGATGAACCACTAAATGTCTGCAATACTTTCCAAGCTTCAATGGATGAACCACTAAATGTCTGCAATACTTTCCAAGCTTCACTGGATAAAACACTAAATGTCTGCAATACTTTCCAAGCTTCAATGGATGAAGCACTAAATGTCTGCAATACTTTCCAAGCTTCAATGGATGAACCACTAAATGTCTGCAATACTTACCATGCTTCACTGGATAAAACACTAAATGTCTGCAATACTTTCCAAGCTTCAATGGATGAAGCACTAAATGTCTGCAATACTTTCCAAGCTTCACTGGATGAACCACTAAATGTCTGCAATACTTACCATGCTTTACTGGATAAAAAACTAAATGTCTGCAATACTTTCCAAGCTTCAATGGATGAAGCACTAATGTCTGCAATACTTACCATGCTTCACTGGATAAAACACTAATGTCTGCAATACTTATCATGCTTCACTGGATAAAATACTAAATGTCTGCAATACTTTCCAAGCTTCAATGGATAAAGCACTAAATGTCTGCAATACTTACCATGCTTCACTGGATAAAACACTAAATGTCTGCAATACTTACCATGCTTCACTGGATAAAGCACTAAATGTCTGCAATACTTTCCAAGCTTCACTGGATAAAGCACTAAATGTCTACAATACTTCCCAAGCTTCAATGGATGAAGCACTAAATGTCTGCAATACTTACCATGCTTCACTGGATAAAATACTAAATGTCTGCAATACTTACCATGCTTCACTGGATAAAGCACTAAATGTCTGCAATACAAGCACTAAATGTCTGCAATACTTTCCAAGCTTCACTGGATAAAGCACAAAATGTCTGCAATACTTCCCAAGCTTCAATGGATGAAGCACTAAATGTCTGCAATACTTGCCATGCTTCACTGGATAAAATACTAAATGTCTGCAATACTTACCATGCTTCACTGGATTAAACACTAAATGTCTGCAATACTTTCCAAGCTTCAATGGATGAAGCACTAAATGTCTGCAATACTTTCCATGCTTGTCTGCAATATGTATCATGAAAACACATTTGGAGGAAAGACATACCTCAACAATCTGTTTATGCTCTTCAGCAGCAAATTTGTAAGTTTCTGTGTTTGTGTTTCTGTCTTCTAAAAGATCTCCCTTTAAAGGTACCAATACCTGCAATGGACATTATTTGTAATGGTTTATTTTGTCTATCATTTTATTTCATATTTTTAGTGGTTTATTGAAATGAGATACCGGATTATATTTGAAAATTTTATGTTTCAAAAAGGGGGCTTGTCCAAATATAATTTCCACTGATAGGGATCTACACCCACACATGTAACAATGTGAATTACAAACAAGAGGCCAAAATGGCCTAAGTCGCTGACCTGAAGAAAATCTTAACCATTTTACTTTGCTTCTAACTAGGTTTCTGTGAATATCCTTTAAGCTGTTTCTTTACAGCAAACATTGTTTTTTTCTTTTAAATCTATATCTAACTGTCATGCACCAAAAACGCATAACCCTGCGAAGAAATCATCTAAAGGTATTTCTATTTTAACTCCACTGCTCCCTTAAAGGGCCCAAGTACCCCCATTTGAACAAATTTGACATAAGACCGTATAATGATGTTATAAATCAAGTCTGATGAAGATCCATCAAGTGGTTCAAAAGAAGAAGTACTTTAAAGGTATTTCTATTTTAAGCTTCAGTGACCCCAAAAAGGAGCCAAGTGCGCCCAACTGAATAAACACGTTAAAGGACTTTATAATGATGCTAAAGACAAGTTAATGACAAGAAGTTAGTTCAAGGTAGTTCTATTTTAACCTCTGACAGCCCCTTAAAGGGGCAAAGTGTTTCCAAATGAAACTAGAGTTGTCACAGGAGTGACGAATTATACCCCCACAATATGGCCTTGTCACAGAACTAAGCCAATGTCAAAGCTGAACTTGCTGACCTTTGACCTACTGACCTCAAAATCAATAGAGGTAATCTGCTGGTCATGATCAACCTCTCTATGAAGTTTCATGATCCTCGGCCCAAGCGTTCTCAAGTTCTTGTCTGGAAAAGGTTTAAATGACCTTTGCCCTTTGGAACCCAAAATAATTACGGGTCATCTGCTGGTCATGACCAACCTCCCTATTAAATTTTGTGATCCTAGTCCCAAGCGTTGTGAAGATATTGTCCGAAAACCGTTTAAGTGTTCCGGATCACTGTGACCTTGACCTGTGACCTGCTGACCTTAAATCATTAGGAGTCATCTGCTGGTCATAACCAACCTCGCTATCAATTTTCATGATCCTAGGCCCAAACGTTCTCAAGTTATCACCCGGAAACCGTTTGTTTCGTGTTATTGTGACCTTGACCTTTGACCTACTAACCTCAAAGTCGAACATGACCTGCATTTAATCATGTTACACCAGTGTACAAAAATTTAAGATTCTAGACCCAAGCGTTCTCAAGTTATCATCTGGAAACCGTTTAATTGTTCCGAGTCACTGTGACCTTGACCTTTGACCTCCAAACCTCAAAGTCGAGCTTGACCTGTATTTCATGATGTTACATCTATGTATAAAAAATTATGATCCTAGGCCCAAGTGTTCTCAAGTTATCATCCTGAAACCATTTAACTGTTCCATGTCACTGTGACCTTGACCTTTGATCTACAGATCCCAAAGACGAACTTGACCTGTATTTCATGATGTTACACCTGTGTACCAAAATAAATGATC
>NW_026460978.1:0-4371 GCF_021730395.1 Mercenaria mercenaria | reverse complement strand
CATTGAGAAATATGGCCTCTAGAGAGGTCACAAGGTTTTTTCTATTTTTAGACCTACTGACCTAGTTTTTGACCCCACGTGACCCAGTTTCGAACTTGACCTAGATATCATCAAGATGAACATTCTGACCAATATTCATGAAGATCTCATGAAAAATATGGCCTCTAGAGAGGTCACAAGGTTTTTCTATTTTTAGATCTACTGACCTAGTTTTTAAACCCACGTGACCCAGTTTCGAACTTGAACTAGATATCTTCAAGGTAAACATTCTGACCAATTTTCATGAAGATCCATTGAAAAATATCGCCTCTAGAGAGGTCACAAGGTTTTCCTATTTTTAGACCTACTGACCTAGTTTTTGACCGCACGTGACCCAGTTTCGAACTTGACCTAGATATCATCAAGGTGAACATTCTGACCAATTTTCATGAAAATCCATTGAGAAATATGGCCTCTAGAGTGGTCACAAGGTTTTTCTATTTTTAGATCTACTGACCTAGTTTTTGACCCCACATGACCCAGTTTCGAACTTGACCTAGATATCATCAAGGTGAACATTCTGAACAATATTCATGAAGATCTCATGAAAAATATGGTCTCTAGAGAGGTCACAAGGTTTTTCTATTTTTAGATCTACTGACCTAGTTTTTAACCCCACGTGACCCAGTTTCGAACTTCACCTAGATATCATCAAGATGAACATTCTGACCAATTTTCATGAAGATCCATTGAGAAATATGGTCTCTAGAGAGGTCACAAGGTTTTTCTATTTTTAGACCTAATGACCTAGTTTTTGACCCTACGTGACCCAGTTTCGAACTTGACCTAGATATCATCAAGATAAACATTCTGACCAATATTCATGAAGATCTCATGAAAAATATGGCCTCTAGAGAGGTCACAAGGTTTTTCTATTTTTAGATCTACTGACCTAGTTTTTAAACCCACGTGACCCAGTTTCGAACTTGAACTAGATATCTTCAAGGTAAACATTCTGACCAATTTTCATGAAGATCCATTGAAAAATATCGCCTCTAGAGAGGTCACAAGGTTTTCCTATTTTTAGACCTACTGACCTAGTTTTTGACCGCACGTGACCCAGTTTCGAACTTGACCTAGATATCATCAAGGTGAACATTCTGACCAATTTTCATGAAAATCCATTGAGAAATATGGCCTCTAGAGTGGTCACAAGGTTTTTCTATTTTTAGATCTACTGACCTAGTTTTTGACCCCACATGACCCAGTTTCGAACTTGACCTAGATATCATCAAGGTGAACATTCTGAACAATATTCATGAAGATCTCATGAAAAATATGGTCTCTAGAGAGGTCACAAGGTTTTTCTATTTTTAGATCTACTGACCTAGTTTTTAACCCCACGTGACCCAGTTTCGAACTTCACCTAGATATCATCAAGATGAACATTCTGACCAATTTTCATGAAGATCCATTGAGAAATATGGTCTCTAGAGAGGTCACAAGGTTTTTCTATTTTTAGACCTAATGACCTAGTTTTTGACCCTACGTGACCCAGTTTCGAACTTGACCTAGATATCATCAAGATAAACATTCTGACCAATATTCATGAAGATCTCATGAAAAATATGACCTCTAGAGAGGTCACAAGGTTTTTCTATTTTTAGACATACTGACCTAGTTTTTGAAATCACGTGACCCAGTTTCGAACATGACCTAGATATCATCAAGGTGAACATTCTGACCAATTTTCATGAAGATCTTTTGAAATAAATGGCCTCTAGAGAGGTCACAAGGTTTTTCTATTTTTAGACCTACTGACCTAGTTTTTGATGGCACGTGTCCCAGTTTCGAACTTGACCTAGATATCATCAAGATGAACATTCTGACCAACTTTCATAAAGATCCCATGAAAAATGTGACCTCTAGAGTGGTCACAAGCAAAAGTTTACGGACGCACGGACGCACGACGGACACCGCGCGATCACAAAAGCTCACCTTGTCACTTTGTGACAGGTGAGCTAGAAAATATTGTAAGTTAACAAAAGAAGGATATGCCAAATAAAAGCAAGAGCACTGCAATGCAACGCAAATGCAGAGCAATATACACACGAAACAAAGTCATATGACCTTTGACCCCTAAGTGTGACCTTGACCTTGAAGTGAGCCATCAGAAACATGCGCTCTGCACGTCATTTTGATGAGGTGAACATTTGTGTCAGGTTTCTTTGAAATCCTTCAAGGGGTTCAAGATTTACAAGAGCGGAAGGGAAATTGCTAACCAACAGACAGACAGACAGAGGAACACCGAGGCGATAACATAATACATCCCTTCGGGCATACAAAAAGGAATTGAGATCTTGTGGTGATACAAGTTGTGTGCAAGTCTGGTTAAAATCAAATCATAAATGAAGCTGCTATTGTGCAGACAAGGTCGAAATAGCTAATATTGGCCCTTTTAGGGACCACAACTCTGGAACCCATTATGGGATCTGGCCGGTTCAAGAAAGGAACCAAGATCTTATGGTGACACAAGTTTTGTGCAAGTTTGATTAAATTCAAATCATAAATGAAGCTGCTATTGTGCAGACAAGGTCAAAATAGCTAATTTTGACCCCCATCAGGGGCCATAACTCTGGAACCCATAAACGAATCTGGCCAGTTCAAGAAACAAACCAAGATCTTATGGTGATACAAGTTGTGTGCAAGTTTGGTTAAAATAAAATCATAAATGAACCTGCTATTGTGCAGACAAGGTCAAAATAGCTAATTCTGGCCCTTTCAGGGGCCATAACTCTGGAATCCATGATGGAATCTGGCTAGTTCAAGGAACCAAGATCTTATGGTGATACAAGTTGTGTGCAAGTTTGGTAAAAATCAAACCATAAATAAAGCTGCTATTGTGCAGACAAGGTCAAAATAGCTAATTTTGGCCCTTTCAGGAGCCATAACTCTGGAACCCATAACGGGATCTGGCCAGTTCAAGAAAGGAACCGAGACCTTATGGTGATACAAGTTGTGTGCAAGTTTGGTTAAAATAAAATCATAAATGAAACCACTATTGTGCAGACAAGAAATTGTTGACGGACGCACAGACGACGGACGAAGGGTGATCACAAAAGCTCACCTTGTCACTATGTGACAGGTGAGCTAAAAAGGCCAATTTTTCGATAATTCAAGGGCCGTAACTCCAAAATGCCTGGACCGATTTGGCTAGTTATCGAACTTGGCCGAGGTCTCATGGTCAAACACATTTTGTTTAAGTTTGGTGAAGATTGGATGAGAAATGTTTGATTAAGAGTGCGGACATGAGTAAAAAGGCCAATTTTTCGATAATTCAAGGGCCGTAACTCCAAAATGCCTGGACCGATTTGGCTAGTTATCGAACTTGGCCGAGGTCTCATGGTCAAACACATTTTGTTACAGTTTGGTGAAGATTGGATGAGAAATATTCGAATTAGAGTGCGGAAAAGAGTAAAAAGACCGATTTTTGGTAATTCAAGGGCCATAACTCCAAGACACCTGGACCGATTTGGCTAGTTATCGAACTTGGCTGAGGTCTTATGGTCAAACACATTTTGTTCAAGTTTGGTGAAAATGGGATGAGAAATGTTCGACTTAAGAGTGCGGACAAGTTTTGTGACAGACACACAGACACACACACACAGACTGGAGTAAATCAATATGTCTCCCACACCACTGTGTGGTGGGAGACATAATTAGAAAGCAGGTCACATTCATGGTCACTGAAAGTCAGTTTTAAGATCTGTGTGCAAAACTGTACATGTCATACATATTTCAAGGCTGTAACTTAAAAAACAAGAAAGTAGGTCAGTAGGTCAAGGTCACGGTCAAGTTACCCCTAATTGCTTGTGGTCATCAGGTAATTATAATAAAACAGTCTAGGAAATATGATCTGACAATTTTTAAAATATTTATTCCTATATAACTCATATAACAAGTGACCCCCAGGATGGTGCCTCTTTTCACCCCAGGGGCATAAGTTCAACATTCTTGTTAGAATTCCATTAGGCAATGCTACATATCAAACATCAAAGGCCTAGGCCATGAACTTTCAGACAAAAAGACTTTTTTTCTCCCCATACAAGTCTATGTTAAATTTGGGACCCCCATGACAAGGCCTCTTTTCACACCAGGGGCATAATTTGAACAATTTTGGCAGAGGACCACAAAGCAATCCAATATACCAAATATCAAAAGCCTAGGCCTTGCAGTTTAAGGCAAGAGGATTTTTAAAGTTTTTTCCCTATACAAGTCTATGTAAAACTTAAGACCCCCACCCCCGGGGCTGGGCCTCTTTTCACCCCAGGGTTATAATTTGAATAATTTTGGTAGAGGACCACAAGGCAATGCTACATACCAAATATCAAA
>NW_026460977.1:0-43082 GCF_021730395.1 Mercenaria mercenaria | reverse complement strand
AAAGGGGGGTTAAGAAAGTACAGTCACAATGTTTTTTTAAGGGTTGTCCATTAAAACGTTTTTTTTATTCAATGACAAAAACAATTTGAAATATGAAAGGAGTGGAAATGTTGGGAAAAGACTCAAGTGGGATCAATCAGGTGTATTTTTACAGATAAACATAAAGATGATGTAGCACTTTATGGTAAAATAGTAACTACAAAGATAAAGTGAAATATCTGTTCATAAAAATGGAATTAGATTGAGTAACTTTATAGATGAACTTGACAGTGATGCCAGTAAGGGATAATCATGATGATTCTTTTAATAATGATGATGAAGCAATAGGAAGAGAGTTGTACCTTTAAAAGGGCGGGAACTTGTAACTGTAAAAAAGAATCGCAGGAAATCATTAGATTTGAGAAACTTGATAGAGGGAAACTTGACAGTGGTGCCAGTAATGATAATCATGATGCCCTTTTTTGATGATGATGAAACAGTAGGAAGAGAGTTAGTACCATTAAAAGGGCAGGAACTTGAAACTGTAAGAAAGAATCATGGAAAATCATTGGTTACGACAAATATGTATTATAAACCAAAGTCAATCACACAGTCTTTGTTGGAGGAAGAGGAAGAAGCAGCAGATATTGTTACTTCTGAAACAAATTCTGAACTGGCAAGACTTGAAGAGGAATATAATCTCGATCTAGCAGAAAAAGGACAGCTAAAGGTTCCAGGAGTGAAAAAAGTTGAGATACCAGCCCTTACAGATGTAGGACCTATTGTAAACGATTCAGAAGTTCTCCAGAAGCTAGTACAATTAGGAGTAGATCTTTCAGTTGTTCAGAAGAAAGGAATGATTGAAGATGTTTTGAAGATGAATTTTAAGAAGGATGTAGGGCCCTATATCTGGACTTTGAAAGACATTGGTGTGCCTGCAGATAAACTTGGTGAGGTGTTCACAAGATGTCCCTGGATTTTCCAGCAAGATGTAAACAAATTGAGGGTAAGCATGTTCCAAATTTGAGTGCAGAAATTAGAAAACAACCTTCCAAGTTAAGTCAATAGGGATAACTTCGGAAAACCAATTCTCTGCTATATATAATACATACATGTACATGGTATTAATACAGACAACAAAATAGGGTTTTTGAGCAATTCTGTTCATTTAAGTTTGTAAATATTGAAAAACAGTGTGTATAATTATAGTGCCATTCCTTTCAAAAGGGCAGCAATTTTGATTTGATGGCACCTTTGCCTTGTACACGCCAAATTATGTCAGGAACCAGGTAGGAAGGCAACTGATTACCTTTCATTAACTAGCTGGTACTAGCTCTGTACAGCTCCTACTGTTGGTCGAACCTTCAACCTCTCTCCTGGTGTCTAAACCACTTGGTTACAGTATATCGTGTCTTTTTGTAGCTGCATGGAATTCAAAATACAGTTATAGTAAATTTTATATTGGTTACTCTTGTATGTTATTCTTTGATGATACAGGTGCGTATTGATTACCTCCGGTCAAAGAAGTTTACGAAATCTGATATAGAAAACATGATTGACAAAGATCCAAAGTTCTTGTTAATACCTGTGGAAAAGGTTGATGCTAAACTAGGATTTTTACAACAGGAGTTCAGACTGACAGGTTTGTTTGATAGGCTTCTGAAGTACTTCATTGAAATAAAAAAAGATATATAGATGATGCTTGCTTTTGAGATGAAAAAATAGTAATAGTCCTTTATAATACCCTTATGCTGGACACGAATGAGTCTGCCTTTGCGACCAGTGTAGATCATGATCAACCTGCACATCTATGCATTCTGATCATGATCTACACTGTTCGCCATTCAGTCAGTATCTTTTTGCTAAGCACTCCTTTCAACAGTTAATGGTACTGCCCAAATTGAAAGATGGACAAGTTCATTATAGAAATTTAGCATGGTAAGGGTTAAAGCTCATCTGAACCTCGGGTGCCGGATGAGCTATTGAGATGGCGCTGTGTCCGTCATCTGTCGTGAATGGTCCTAAGTTAGCTTTTTACTCAAGATGACTTATTTTCATGATGATCAGTGGTTGATGGATCTTCACCAATTTTTGTCCATAGTATTCCTGCATGGACCTCAATCTGTGTTCAAATGGCTCTGATTGACCAATTTCAGGGGTTGACCACCATAACTTAAAAGAGAAAATCCTATTAACAGTTTTTATGCCCAGGTAGGGAGGCATATTAGTTTTCAACTGTCCGTCCGTTCGTTTGTTAGGTCGTTCGTCACAACGTTGACTTTTTGCATGAAGGCACTTAACTCATGAACCACTGCACCCAGGACCTTCAAACTTCACATGCTGATAGTACTTATTGAGTACACCACCCCTACTGACTTTGGGGTCACCAGGTCAAAGGTCAAGGTCACAGATGCCAACGTTATCTTTTTGCATGAAGGCACTTTACTCATGAACCACTGCACCCAGGACCTTCAAACTTCACTTGCTGATAGTACTTACTGAGTACACTACCCCTACTGACTTTGGGGTCACCAGGTCAAAGGTCAAGGTCACAGGGGCAAATGTTAACTTTTTGCATGAAGGCACTTTACTTGTGAACCACTGCACCCAGGACCTTCAAACTTCACATGCTGATAGTACTTATTGAGTACACCACCCCTACTGACTTTGGGGTCACCAGGTCAAGGTCACAGGGGCCAACATTAACTTTTTGCATGAAGGCACTTTACTCGCGAATCACTTCACCCAGGATCTTCAAACTTCACATGCTGATAGTACTTATTGAGTACACCACCCTTACTGACTTTGGGGTCACCAGGTCAAAGGTTAAGGTCACAGGGGCCGACGTTAACTTTTTGCATGAAGGCACTTTACTCGCAAACCACTGCACCCAGGACCTTCAAACTTCACATGCTGATAGTACTTACTGAATACACCACCCCTACTGACTTTGGGGTCACCAGGTCAAAAGTCAAGGTCACAGGGGCCAACGTTAACTTCTTGCATGAAGGCACTTTATTCGCGAACCACTTCACCCATGACCTTCAAACTTCACATGCTGATAGTACTTACTGAGTACAACACCCCTACTGACTTTGGGGTCACCAGGTCAAAGGTCAAGGTGCTGCGGGGGCATTTGTCACCATTAGTGACAGCTTTTGTTTCTGATGAACCACTAAATGGGTCATCACTAAACTTTGTCAGTAGCATCCTTGTAAGAATTTGGCTTAGCCTCTTCAGGGGCTGCCAGAACTAAAAGTAAAAAATGTTAAACAACATCTCATGAGTCCTCAACAGAAGTTGTTTGTAACGTCCTTGTATTAAGGTCCTTGCTGTAACATTGTTCATATGGTTCTGCTTGGCCACTTTTAGGGGCTGATAGATCTAAAAATAGAAAAACCAATAAACAACATCATCTGATGAACCACTTCACCAAACTTGGTCTGTAGCATTCCTATAAGGTCCTCTGACAGTTGTATTCCAATAATTTTGCTTTGCCCCTGTTTAGGATTGCCAGAGCTGAAAAATGGAAGAAAAAAACATTATAAACATCATCTTCTGATGAACCACTATAGATCTTCACCAAATTTGGTTTGTAGTATCTTTGTAAGGTCCTCCCGCAGATTTGTTTAAATCGTTTCGCTTGACTCCTTTAGGGGACGCCAGATTTAAAAATAGAAAAGAACTTCAACTTAATAAAGTGAATATTTAAAAGTGTGAAATAAACAGGAAATTTTAACATGTATGTCCTTTATAGGATGAAGTGAACTTTAAAAAGACCATAATAAAGTTAACAGACATTTAAAGATATATAATAAATTGAACATTAGCTGTGGTTTTTCATGTTTAAAGTGATGAAAGAACTGTGAAGGTAATATCTTTTCAACATCATTTCAGGAAAACAAGTAAGGGAAAAAGTGAGTGGATTGTCAAAGCTGATTATAGCCAAACCAGCAGTAATCAAGGTAAAATACATTGAGGATTGAAGGTTTTTTAATCTTTTCATCTATCTATATGCAATTAAAAGTAGTTTTTAGCTATGATGAACATAGAGAATAGTCTGCCTGGAAACAGATAGTTTAGGGAGATGCAATGTTTATTTTCAAAAAGAAGAAACCCATACTTTTAGGAATTCATAGTTTACCAATTCAACAGGCGTCCTCCAGCACAATCACATTATCCTGTAATAATCCAGCTAGCTTGCAACTCAGTGATTCAATCCAGGAAATATTGTCCACATTAGTGCTTAGGGTCTTTGTTACACCACTGAATTGGGACAAGTTGCCATTTGACCATAGCTTTCAATGGGACTTTTAGACCTAATAAAACAAAACAGGCCTTGTGTGTTCATTTAGTCTATACTATCTGTGGCTGAAAAATACGGTTTTTATGCTCAGAGAGGTCACTGCTTTTATTTAAATGTTTATATGCATTATCATTTCCGTACCAGTTGAAAACAGGTGGGGGTGTGAAATTAGAGGTTTGCCTGATTGTCGCTTGATATCCATCTGAAAATCTGGAGTATGCAGTAACTTGAAAAGTATTTTAATGAAACTTCATGTGGACATAATTTTCCTATATATTTTCAAATGTTTTACAGGAGAGCAAGTTTTACATGAAGAAGTTTCTTGGTTTTACAGACAGGGAGCTGAAGACCATATTCCTTGCATATCCTAAAATCTTTCTCAAAAGTAAGTACTGCATATGTACAAAATGTAATAACTTTTTCTTGTTATGATTTTCTTCAAGTTTTGTTCTTAAGAACTAGCCTTGGGTATTCCTCCACCATCAAAGCTTGAATGTCAACTTTAAAATTATAGTTTTGCATATTATAAGGATGTTTTTATGTCACAGAAGATGAGCATATTAAAATCGTACCGTCTGTGAGTCCGTGTAAATTCTTGTTTGTAAGGGCATTGTTGCATGTTTTCAGAACATATTTACGCATTTTAATGACTTTATTGCATATTTTTCCATATTGTAAGGGTATTTTGGCATAGTTCAAGGACATTTTTGTTTACATTAAGGATAATTTGAATATAAATGATTTGATTTATTGTTTGAAGACCACAAATAAGCAAAATATCAGAAAAATGTGCAAAAGAATTTCAAAAAGGAAAATTGTAGAAAAAGTAGCTATTTCATTAAAAAAAAAGAAACATTTGAACTTCAGAAAGTAATTTTACATTTTTATCCAAAAGGGAGACAACTGTACTGAAACTAGTTTTGTATACTTCGTTAGAAGAGAAGTAATGCCTCCTGCTATGCATGTTAATGGTATAAAGACTATTTCTTGACAAAAGTTTGAGAAGAAACAGTAGAAAAGAGATGAGAAAAGGTTGAGTAGCATCAAAATTAAAATGAAATAGGTTGTTCCCTTAGGACTATAAAGTAATTTGGTTGCTTTTATTTTATTGTATTCTTTCATTGTGAAGCCAAGTTCATCATGAAGTGTGACCTTGAAATGAATATGAGTTAATATGGCACTTGGCTTTCAAGCTGTTTTAATGCATGAGTAAAAGATTTAACAAGATGGGAAATTTGATTACAAAACAACCAATTTTGGCAATTTTTTTAAATTTGCAAGCATAATAAAAATTGCAAGCAGTGGATGAGCTGAATTACATTTAAAGCTCCATATGGTTTTTAAAGGGGATAAAATAGCTGTCTATTTAGATGTTTAATATTAATCATCATTATTTGGTTAGAAAACCGCTACTTTCAATATTACACATGAAAGGATTATATAGTTGAGCAGTAAAGGGAGGTAATCATAAACAGTGGGCTTGATACTATTTTCTATTATGTTAATTAATATCTAAACCTTTGGCAAATATAGGAAAAAACAATTATCGAAAATAGGATATAGCAAGAAATAGACATATTTTATATTCATAGCAAAAACATGGCAGCCACATTATAAACAAAAAGTCATTATGAGTCTTACTAGCTCAGCAGTACTATTGAATGTACAATGTATATCTGCCAAAACTTGGTAATTGGTTTTGAGTAGAACATTATAGGAAAGAGTTATTTTTAGCTCACCTGTCACAAAGTGACAAGGTGAGCTTTTGTGATCGCGCAGTGTCCGTCGTCCGTCGTCCGTCCGTCCGTCCGTGCGTCCGTGCGTGCGTCCGTAAACTTTTTGCTTGTGACCACTCTAGAGGTCACATTTTTCATGGGATCTTTATGAAAATTGGTCAGAATGTTCATCTTGATGATATCTAGGTCAAGTTCGAAACTGGGTCACGTGCGGTCAAAAACTAGGTCAGTAGGTCTAAAAATAGAAAAACCTTGTGACCACTCTAGAGGTCACATTTTTCATGGGATCTTCATGAAAGTTGGTCAGAATGTTCATCTTGATGATATCTAGGTCAAGTTCGAAACTGGGTCACGTGCGGTCAAAAACTAGGTCAGTAGGTCTAAAAATAGAAAAACCTTGTGACCACTCTAGAGGTCACATTTTTCATGGGATCTTTATGAAAGTTGGTCAGAATGTTTATCTTGATGATATCTAGGTCAAGTTCGAAACTGGGTCACGTGCCTTCAAAAACTAGGTCAGTAGGTCTAAAAATAGAAAAACCTTGTGAACTCTCTAGAGGCCATATATTTCAAAAGATCTTCATGAAAATTGGTCAGAACGTTCACCTTGATGATATCTAGGCCAAGTTCAAAACTCGGTCATGTGCCATCAAAAACTAGGTCAGTAGGTCAAATAATAGAAAAACCTTGTGACCTCTCTAAAGGCCATATTTTTTCATGGGATCTGTATGAAAGTTGGTCTGAATGTTCATCTTGATGATATCTAGGTCAAGTTCGAAACCGGGTCACATGCTGTCAAAAACTAGGTCAGTAGGTCTAAAAATAGAAAAACCTTGTGACCTCTCTAGAGGCCATATATTTCATGACATCTTCATGAAATTGGTCAGAACGTTCACCTTGATGATATCTAGGTCAAGTTCGAAAGTGGGTCACGTGCCGTCAAAAACTAGGTCAGTAGGTCAAATAATAGAAAAACCATGTGACCACTCTAGAGGCCATATTTTTCATGGGATCTGTATGAATGTTAATCTGAATGTTCATCTTGATGATATCTAGATCAAGTTCGAAAGTGGGTCACGTGCCGTCAAAAACTAGGTCAGTAGGTCAGATAATAGAAAAACCTTGTGACCTCTCTAAAGGCCATATTTTTCATTGGATCTGTATGAAAATTGGTCTGAATGTTCATCTTGATAATATCTAGGTCAAGTTCGAAACAGGGTCATGTGCGGCCAAAAACTAGGTCAGTAGGTCTAAAAATAGAAAAACCTTGTGACCTCTCTAGAGGCCATACCCTTGAATGGATCTCCATAAAAATTGGTCAGAATGTTCACCTTGATGTTATCTAGTTCAAGTTTGAAACTGGGTCACGTGCCATAAAAAACTAGGTCAGTAGGTCAAATAATAATAAAACATTGTGACCTCTCTAGAGGCCATACTTTTCATGGGATCTGTATGAAAGTTAGTCTGAATGTTCATCTTGATGATATCTAGCAAGTCAAGTTTGAAACTGAATCAACTGCGGTCAAAAACTAGGTCAGTAGGTCTAAAATTATTAAAATCTTTTGACCTCTCTAGAGGCCATATTTTTCAATGGATCATCATGAAAATTGATCTGAATGTTCACCTTGATGATATCTAGGTCAGTTTCAAAACTGGGTCATGTGCGGTCAAAAACTAGGCCAGTAGGTATAAAAATAGAAAAACCTTGTGACCTCTCTAGAGGCCATATTTTTCATGAGATCTTCATGAAAATTAGTGAGAATGTTCACCTTGATGATATCTTGGTAAAGTTCAAAACAAGGTCACGTACCTTCGAAAATTAGGTCAATAGGTGAAATAATAGAAAAACCTAGAGACCATATTTTTCAATGGATCTTCATGAAAATTGGTCAGAATTATTATCTTGATAATATCTAGGTCAAGCTCAAAACTGGGTCACATGAGCTCAAAAACTAGGTCACTATGTCAAATAATAGAAAAAACGATGTCATACTCAAAACTGGGTCATGTGGGAAGAGCTGAGCGATTCAGGACCATCATGGTCCTCTTGTTTATGCCCCCCGAAGGGAGGCATATTAGTTTTCAACTGTCCGTTCGTTCGTTCGTTAGTTAGTTAGTTAGTTCGTTAGTCACAACGTTAACTTTTTGCATGAAGGCACTTTACTCACGAACCACTGCACCCAGGACCTTCAGACTTCACATGCTGATAGTACTTATTGAGTATACTACCCCTACTGACTTTGGGGTCACCAGGTCAAAGGTCAAGGTGCTGCGGGGGCATTTGTCACCATTATTTTAACATTATATTGAAACCTCTGCAACACTGCCCAGAATGAGATTTTATTGCTATATTTCTCCTTCAGACCAGTCTTTAACAAAGCTTTTTCTGCGGAACTTAGTAAGAATTGTCTATGACACATACCTGATATGAAATATTTGATACAAAAACATCTGCTGAAAAAATTGAGAAACATGAAGTATGTTTTTTTCACGTCAATAGATTTTCCACAAAACATAAAAGTATTGACAATAACTTACAGATGTGGATCATACTTCCAACGCCTTCAACTATCTTCATAATGTTATGGAGTTACCGCACGAATTAATCGCCAAGACTCCAATAGCAATGGACACTACACGCTACTTTCTGGAGAATAGGCACCGATTCCTTGTGAAATGTGGACGAGCCCAGTATGATCCAACAAAGCCGAATTACGTGTCGTTACATGCTTTACTTACAGCAAAAGAGGATATTTGGTGTGTGGAAATCGCCAAGGCATCTGTTGCCGAATATAATCAGTTTCTGCGAACGATCTAGAAATAAAATTTAGTTTAAGCAGATCACATGACATTAATTGGAATAGACAGACATTTCAGTTTCAGAAACTTTGACATCTTGATTAGATGATGGGACTACCAATTTAAATGTTGAAACATGGAATTGATATTTAAGAAATAAATCTTGATAGCATTTAATACGTTTTAAGAATCTAGTGTTTGAAGCATGCAGACTTTACACATGCTTAAAACATATATCCAAAGAGAAATAATTAAAACTTCGATTTTTATCTTGTATTTAGTTTTTTTCCTTTACCATTGTTTTCATTGATTGAAATTGCATGTACTTCTGAAGTTTGAGATCTCTGAACAAAATCATTGAGGAGTGGCAGTTGTTAGAATAGCAAGCAATATTATGTTGCATCATAATATATGAGCCACACCATGAGAAAACCAACATACACAGCAACCAACACAGCATCCGTGCAGTCTGGTCAGGACCCATGCTGTTTGCTAATGGTTTCTCTAATTGCAACAGGCTTTGAAAGCTTACAACATGGATCCTGACCAGACTGCACGGATGTGCAGGCTGGTATGGATCCATGCTGGCCGCAAACACACTATGTTGGTTTTTTCATGACCGGCTCATTAATGTTTTCGATGAATATTAAAGGTACAGTAAAATGCAATATATATGATGACATTATGCTGTGAATAGTCAGCGCCAATTGAATGTCATGACCTCTTCTTTACTGACTTGAATATTCCCTTGCGCCCATCTTCCGCAAGACATAGCAGTATTACCATTACCAGTCCTGGCTTATATAAACAAAGGAGCATTCCGACCTACCGTTTGATGCAATGCGTGCGCGAGGTAACAGTTCTATCATATTTGATCTAAATTTTACAGTAAAAGACATATTATATTCGAAGTAATTTATATCAAAACAGTGGTTGAACATTATTTATTTACTTGGGCGCTTATACCTCGTTTGAAATAATTTCACTCGTATAACTGCCCATCCTGTATAAATAGTGTTAAAACACTTTTGCTATAAATTACTTCTTAATTAAGATGTGTATTTTGAAATACAAAAATACGGGGTCAATAGTTGAAAATGTTTCTTGTTTAGTTAGCATGGTGAGTAGATTCAAAGATGTTGTGTCATCCAGTAAAGAATATATTGTTTCCAGTATAGAAATATATTGGACAGTCACATGTTACAAATATGAATTGCTGATTGGAAGCGAAAAGTAGGTATAGGAGATAATAAGCAATGAAATAACATGAGCCAGGAATCAAGAGGATACATGAACCAAAATCTGATATGGCTTCTACCAAAATATTTTGATATATTCAATGATTGATTCAAAAGACAAAATCACAGATCAAGCCTTTTTAGCTCGACTATTCGAAGAATAGGGGAGCTATCCTGCTCGGCGTCGGCGTGAGCGTGAGTGTCACACAAATGTTAAAGTTTGCGTACCACCCCAAATATTTTCAAAGTCCATTGAGATATTGCTTTCATATTTTGCATACTTGTTTACCATCATGACCCCTGTCTGTAAAAAGGAGGAGACAACTCTATCAAGCATTTTGACTGAATTATGGCCCCTTTTCAACTTAGAAGAAATGTTAAAGTTTGTGTACCACTCCAAATATTTTCAAAGTCCATTGAGATATTGCTTTCATATTTTGCATAGTTGTTTACCATCATGACCCCAGTCCCCAGTCTGTAAAAAGGAGGAGGCAACTCTATCAAGCATTTTGACTGAATTATGGCCCCTTTTAGACTTAGAATAAATGTTAAAGTTTCCGTACCACCCCAAATATTTTCAAAGTCTATTGAGATATTGCTTTCATATTTTGCATACTTGTTTACCATCATGACCCCTGTCTGTAAAAAGGAGAAGGCAACTCTATCAAGCATTTTGACTGAATTATGGCCCCTTTTCGACTTAGAATAAATGTTAAAGTTTGTGTACCACCCCAAATATTTTCATAGTCCATTGAGATATTGCTTTCATATTTTGCATACTTGTTTACCATTATGACCCCAGTCTGTAAAAAGGAGGAGGCAACTCTATCAAGCACTTTGACTGAATTATGGCCCCTTTTCGACTTAGAATATGCTTATTGTAATGTTAAAGTTTTACTCATTGCTTATATTATACTATCAAGCACTGAGAATAGTCAAGCGCACTGTCTGTCCACTGACAGCTCTTGTTTCTAGTCATTGTGAAAAAAAGAGTGTATTCTGTAAATGACAAAATCTGAGATTAAAACTTTTTTTTAGTCATTCTGAAGAAAAAGTCATATTGTTTTATATAAGGGTAAATGACAGAACATTGAGAAAAAATGTGATTTTGTGAAAAAACCAGACTGAGCTCTTTGCAATGCTTAATCACTATCTGTTTTGAGTGTTTTTGTCTTCACTGACTTTAACTATTAAATAACTACAATTTATAAGTTTAAATATTACTGTGTTACTAGCTATTTGTTTTAACTTGTAAGCTAGTAAGACTGTGCATATAAAATATAATGTTATCTACTTTTTAAAAGCCTGTGTTTGGATCAAATGTAGATGGATGTTACAAAGGGAAGCAATTCAAGATCTATTTTCATGTATTCATAATTTTTGTTATCTCTCTCTTTTGCATAATACCGTAATAATTATATTTTATTAAAAAGACAAATTCCTCAGATTTTTTAGTTTGCTTTTCATAATTCATAATGAAATAAAAGCAGTGAATAAATAGATGACAAAAATCTGTCTTTGATAATAAAAGCAGTGAATAAATAGATGACAAAAAAGCCCTTTGATTACTTCAGTATGTAATTTAGGAGTAAAATAAAAATAGCTACTGCATGAAATGCCAAAAATATACAAAGACATTATTATGCAATGAAGTGGTTTTATAGATTATTTCTGTGACACAGTTAGGATATTTTGAGACAGTTGGACAAGAGGAATTGATGACAAGTTAAGTCCTCATCACAATGTTAAAATTTTTAGGTTGGAAAGTTGGAAAGTTTAAGTAATAATGGAAGTTGACTGAAGAAAGTCTTGTTCTAATCCTAACTCCCTGCAAAAAATTGGTTATTCACTGTCTTCTTAAACATTATAGCAAAGATCGTAAGATTTGTTCCAAGAAGCACAAATGTTAAATTTTCTAAATCTATTTTTTACTAGCTCACCTGAGCATTGCTTAGATGACTCATTGTTACATGATGCATCATCTTTGTCTGTTCACACTTAAAATTAGCTTTTGTATGCAATATCGGCTGCATTTATCTCTGGATATTCATGAAATTTAAGCAAAATGATGGTCTTGGTGAAGTCGAGATCATGTTTGAATATGGGTCATATGGGGTCACGAAGTCAAATGAAATAAACACTTTGTATATGCAATAGGGACTGCACTTTACACTGGATTTTCATGAACATTAATCAGATAAAATCTAGTTCAAGTTCAAACATGGGTTACCTGGGCTGAAAAACTAGGTTACTAGGTCAGATCAAAGAAAAGAACTTGCGTATGCAATAGTGGATGCATTTTTCACTGGATCTTCATGAAATTTCATCAGATTGCTTGTCTTGATGAAATCTAGGTCAAGTTCGATTATGGGTAATCTAGGGTTAAGAATTAAGTCAAATCAAAGAAAAACTTGTGTATTTAAGATTATTTGTCTTGATCAAATTTAGGTCAGGTTTGAATTTAGAGAACAGTTTCTTTAGTCACACTTTCAGCAAGACCATTGGTAATTATCTATGATCATTTGGTCCTTGTTTTGTAAATACATAAGTATATGTCTGAAAAGTACTTAAATTAATATTGATGACAAATTTATAAAATTGATCTGCTTTTATGTTAGTCATGGCAGGTCATGTAAAATACATAATTTTAAACAGAAGGAATACTTTCCTAGAAAAAATAAACACTAGTACTATAATTGTCATCTAAAGTGTCTGCTTTGATGGAGAACAATACTGCCATCTTTGTTTTTTTTTTACATATTCAAAATAAGTTTTTGAGACCAGTTTCAGAATGCTAGTTTACCATTGGTATAGCCTCGCATTTTTTTAATTCAGTTTGTTTAATAAATTCAATATGAAAAGACACTGATGTTACATCTATTTTATTCTAATATGCTTGTCTCTGTTAAAACACTCTTACGCTAAAATGACGTCACGTTAATATGGAAGCGTCCTGGTGCCAGCAGAGAGATTTAAATTTGTCTTACGTACGACTTACTATCTCCTACATAGGAGTTAGTATCTCCTACGTAGGAGTTAGGATCTCCTACGTAGGACTTAGTATCTCCTATGTAGGACTTAGTATCTCCTACGTAGGACATAGTATCTCCTACGTAGGACTTAGTATCTCCTACGTAGGACATAGTATCTCCTACGTAGTACTTAGTATCTCCTACGTAGTACTTAGTATCTCCTACGTAGGACATAGTATCTCCTCCTACGTAGGACTTAATATCTCCTACGTAGGACTTAATATCTCCTACGTAGTACTTAGTATCTCCTACGTAGGACATAGTATCTCCTACGTAGGACTTAGTATCTCCTACGTAGGACATAGTATCTCCTACGTAGGAGATATTAAGTACTACGTAGGAGTTATTATCTCCTACGTATGACTTAGTATCTCCTACGTAGTACTTAATATCTCCTACGTAGGACATAGTATCTCCTATGTAGGACTTAGTATCTCCTACGTAGGACATAGTATCTCCTACGTAGGACTTAGTAACTCATACGTAAGGGTTCCTATTTTTGGGCGCTACAGCGTTCTGTGGTCCTACTCGCATTTCCGGTACATGTGTTAATTGAACATTGCTGGTTGACTTTTTAATTGCGTGCTGATAAATAACATTTATTGCAATATTTGATTTATTTTCTAAACTATTTACATTCTTATATTTTATGTGTTGTCTCGAGAAGGTGCTTAAATAAATAACTTTTCATTGCAATCAGTGAAATTATCTCTTAACCACTGTTTCTAACCAATAACAAAGAATGAATTTTTATAGACCTGATTGCTTGACATGATTATCAATGTTCTATAACATTTCGTTAGTTTCAACTAGTCAGTTATTCTTTTATCTAGTCACTCTGATCAAACAAAATTGTAAATGTTATTTCGCATGAAATTAGCTCTTATATTAAAAAAATATCCTCTACTGTGAAGAGCTATAAAGGGGAATAAATCATGTTTACCAAGTTACTCGTCCTTAATTTCTTCTCTCTAGGCATACACTTAACAAAACAAGGGATAACCAGATTTAAGGACTGAAACCTACAAATTCCGTGATATTCGGTAATTAAAAGATTTTACTGTCAAAAAATGCTTCACTTTATTTAAATACTATTCTGTTCTTCCTCTTTTTCACAACATATACATTATATAGAAGATACACACACCATGTAAAAGAAAGCAAAACCGTCGGACCACAAGTTCACGGTGCCTATACCACGTGACTTTTATGGCTATGTGTGGGTATAAAAAACATAAACAGCCGTCGATTGAAGGAACATTTTTCATGATAACTTTCTTAATCCTGCACCAATTTTATTCAAATAAAGACGAGGGCCCGGCCATAAGAAAGATACAATCACGGCCCATCAGTTTGAGAAGAATAAATTCGTATTTTTGTCGAAAAGTGCAACCGCGCATTTTTCAGTCAGATTGCCGACGTGCTATGTGTGGGTGCATTCTGTTAAAATCGTTTATAAAACTCTTAAAAATGCGTTCAGCGACAGGGCAAATGGAACCGAGAATGTAATTTTACCTTGTTTGACAGTTGCAAAATGATCGTTAAGAAATATAGAGTATTCCTCTCGTTTTTTAAATAAATAAAAACATGCTATGTGTGGGTGCCGCTAAATTTATGCTATGTGTGGGAGTAAACTCATAAAAATGATACTGTTGCTTGAGATACTTGCACTAAGTGAGTTTTAACTTACTCGTGTTACGTTCATAGAAATGAGTATCCATCTAGCATAACTGATCTTTTTTATTTTTTTTTAGAAAGTCGCTGTGTTATGGAGAATAGCGCGTCAGATTCATTGTTGTTATTGATTACGAGCGCGTGTTGTCAAGCATAATTATTTAAACGTTGAAACTCGGATATGTGTTTGAAGTAAAATTTATGAGAACGTTATTTCCAATCTCCTTCAGTTGTATTAATGTGTTGTTTTTTATCTTGATTCATAAACAACGTTTTTCATAAACATGCAATTGAATCAGTGTCCCTAAGGTAGTTTTAAAGGGCAGTATGTGTGACAATATAGTGTAGAGCATAGATGGTGGCCTTGGATGCTGCTCCATTGTAAATTCCACTGCTCACCTAGTTCGTGGTTAGTTGCAGCTAAAATGGTATTTATTGTAGCTTTGCGCTATACGTTTGAAACTACACAAATTACTAATATTACAGGGTTGTAGTTCAAACCACTTTTCAAGCATAAAGAAAGGGCTTCAATCCCTCCAACGAAAGTAAAGTACCTGCGATAGTGCATGTAAAACATTGCTATTAAATTCATACCACACACATAACGCATGGAGTCATTTCATCAGAGTCGTTATTCATATTTAAATCACTGTACGTCAGTATTGCGTCTTAACTGTTCACACGAAAATATAAACACATAGTTAAGAAATTGACCGTTTTGGCCGCGGGAAGCAAGAGGATGAAGGTATTTGGAAGAGCCTCACACTTGCTATGATCAATGAAGACTATCCTCCGGAATTATGGACTCATGTCTATACAGACGGATCAGCCACATGCGCCGTCAAAGAGGGAGGAGCAGGAGTTTTCATTCAATACCCATCTGGCAAGAGAGAAACACTACATGCAGCCACAGGAAAACACTGCAGCAACTACGAGGCAGAGACTGAAGCACTCATGAAGGCCGTCTCAGTGGTTGAAGACTTGGCAGAAGAAAGCTCCTCAGTCGTCTTTTTCACAGATATACTGTCTGTCATGGAAGCTCTGATCAACAATAAAGCTCCGCAGTTAGCCAGAAGAATGCAGAGCCTGAGTATAACCTGCAAAGTAGCACTTCAGTGGATTCCATCCCATTGTGGACTTGCAGGCAATGAAGAGGCAGACAAACTGGCTAAGCTAGGAGCTCAGTCTGAACAACCAACAGAACCAGTGAGTTACAAGGAGAAAGTCACCATCATCAAGGCACTAACGAGACCAAGGATGGAGGAAGATGCTTTTCATCTCCTTGATCGGTCTGAACAAGTAATGATGGTCAGCTCCGCTCAGGGCACAACAAGCTCAATGCTCACATGTACAAGAAATACAGACTGACATCATCGCCAACTTGTCCATGTGGTGAAGAAGATCAGACTGCGGAGCATATACTTCAGAGATGTAAAAGGCACGACCAGGAGCGAGCTGTGACTTGGCCGATAGATACCTCAATCCACCAGAAACTGTATGGAGGCACAAGTTTCACCGAGGCTACTGGTCTGAAAGTGTAGATGCGAACGACAAGAAGAAGAAGAAGAAGTTAAGAAATGATATTTTGACAAAAGTTTATATACAGAAACAATAAAAAGGTAAGACAATATGGTGAACTCTTCCGTGCCAAACAACAAGGTGAATCATATTGCATGGAGAGTTTACTTGCCTGACTTACCCATTTTACTATTGAAAATATTTTGTATATAAACAATGTTCAAAATATCGTCTGTGAATATAACTAATATTAGGATTGACATGTATGTTGTGATGCAGTAAGTTTGTTTGTTCGTTTGATTTCAACGCCCTTTTCAACAGTCGGAGTCATATGAGGCGGGCAGTTCACCTAACCATCGTTCCTGGAAAGTACCAGTATACTAGACTCCCATCCTCTGTAAGCAACTGCATACTTTCTCACATAAAGAGACATAGTCGGTAGCTGGGACTCGAACCTACGGTCCTCTATCAATGAGAGGTTACAGTGGTTTGAAGTCAGCGACCTTAACCACTCGACCACGGAGGCAGGTCACAGTAGATAAGTATAATGGAGTGTCCTTTATCACTAACAAAGTAGAAGACAATCAAAATATTGGTAAAATTATGTCTGTTAGATCATTTTAAGATTTCCTTGGACAGTTCACCCCCTTCATAACAAACAATTTTATTCTTAATTTGTTTGATAATTTCTTTGGAGCCTTATTTTCTGCAATGGTCTTGTTAGAAGGAATGTAGGCGCTTACAAAACCAACACAAAAAACAAAAGCTATGATAGATATTATCTCACAACAGACCTGGGACGAACTCTTCTAAAATCACAAACTGAAACTTTAATTACCAAGAAAGGTAATTGATTGAGTGTTTCTTTAAAATTATTTGGCTGTACTTTTAGCGATAGACGCGCTACAGATTGGTTTTGTAAGCAGTGGAATTTACAATGGAGCAGCATCCAAGGCTACGATCTATGCTCTACACTATATTGTCACACATACTTGCCCTTTAAAACTACCTTAGGGACACTGATTCAATTGCGTGTTTATGAAAAACGTTGTTTATGCATCAAGATAAAAAAAACACTTCAACACAACTAAAGGAGATTGGAAATAACTTTTTCATAAATTTTACTTCAAACATATATCAGAGTTTTAACGTTTATTCTAGCATAAAACTGCTGTTATTGTCACTTTTCGGGGGTGTTTTAACAGGAGAGAAAACGTGTGTTAACAGAGACATTCTCGCGCTCACTAGCTGTTATAACACCTTTTTATAACATCTTCAGAATCCCGTGGGAATTGTTGGTACCCTCGCCCTAACGGGCTCGGGTACCAACCAATCCCTCGGCATTCTGCAGATTTTATAACACAAAAAACATGCGTTATCCCTACAAAGATGTTTGATAACACGCGCTCGTAATCAATAACAACAATGAATCTGACGCGCTATTCTCTATAATACAGCGACTTTCTAAATAGAAATAAAAAAGATCAGTTATGCTAGATGGATACTCATTTCTTCTATGAATGTAACACGAGTAAGTTAAAACTCACTTAGTGCAAGTATCTCAAGCAACGGTGTCATTTTTATGAGTTTACTCCCACACATAGCATAAATTTTGCGGCACCCACACATAGCATGTTTTTATTTATTTAAAAAACGAGAGGAATACTCTATATTTCTTAACGATCATTTTGCAACTGTCAAACAAGGTAAAATTACATTCTCGGTTCCATTTGCCCTGTCGCTGAACGCATTTTTAAGAGTTTTATAAACGATTTTAACAGAATGCACCCACACATAGCACGTCGGCAATCTGACTGAAAAATGCGCGGTTGCACTTTTCGACAAAAATACGAATTTATCTTCTCAAACTGATGGGCCGTGATTGTATCTTTCTTATGGCCGGGCCCTCGTCTTTATTTGAATAAAATTGGTGCAGGATTAAGAAAGTTATCATGAAAAATGTTACCTGAATCGACGGCTGTTTATGTTTTTTATACCCACACATAGCCATAAAAGTCACGTGGTATAGGCACCGTGAAGTTGATTTGACATTAGTTTTTTCGGAACACTATAGACTCGCATCAGTCGTTAGAGTCATTAAATAAAACACTTTCCTCTCTGATACCACTTTCTGAAAAAAAAATTAATACCTCTTACCTCTGACTCTAACGACTGGACAAATGTGATCTGAGCTAGGCAGTTTTCATCCCAGCTATAATAATCACCATCTCATTAGAGATCATTGCAAATGTGTTCATGATGTAACATAACCCTTGATTGACTCCAGTGCCCTGGATCATAGAATATCCTTTATGACCTTCACAGTCTGTATAATGAAGTGCTTGCCAATGAGTACCTTTTATTACCAGATGAATGGGAGAGGTGTTAATGAACTTTATACCTTAATAAACTTCTTAAATGTATCATCTTTAATATGCAAATAAAGTAGAAATGAGTGTTTGAAACAAAAAAGTATCGATAGTTTATTATCATGTTAAATCATGCTTTAGATGCAGTTACAGTAATTTCCTGTAACTAGTTAATGCTTGACTTGAATGTAGAAAAAGAAAATTGAGCCGTGCCATGAGAAAACCAACATAGTGGCTTTGTGACCAACATGGATCCAGACCAGCCTGTGCATCAGCACAGTCTGGTCAGGATCCATGCTGTTCACTAATGGTCTCTCTAATTGCAATAGGCTTTAAAAGCGGACGGTGTGGATCCTGACCAGACTGCGCGGATGCTCAGGCTGGTCTGGATCCATGCTGGTCGCAAAGCCACTATGTTGGTTTTCTCATGGCGCGGCTCAAATGATGATAACACCTAATAAATATTGATTATTAAAGGCACTGTCCTTGAGATCATACGATAACAGAAAAAAGAGAAATTTTAGGTACCAGTATCAAGAAATTAATGCTAATACCGCTTAAGAAAGCTTTGAATAAATTACTGACAGATTATATGTTATTGAAACACATGAGAACTAGTTGTCTTAACTATCTTTTACACTAGAAATTGAAAAGCGTTTGTAACGTTTTACTGAGGTAAACTGCCTAATTATTAAATATCTACATTCAAGGGTCATTGTATACATATTCCTTCGTGGTGTATATTGTTAAAGACAGCAGGAAAATTTTCATTGCCGTGACGGCCCGGGTTCGATTCCCGGCTCTGGCATCTTTTTTTCCTTGATTGAATAGATTAAGGATAGTTTAGAAACAAAAACTCGAATTTTAATGTCCATAGTATGTATGGCCGAACTTCAATTTTAAAGAAAGACCATTTTTAGCCAAAATTTATAGGTCAGTGCCTTTATTGAGAGAAAGTTTATTAATCAAATCACACAATCGGTCAAAACAATAACTTGCGGTAATTATATTTAGTAACTTTCATGATATACTTTAATCATACTTTTGAACTCTCTACATAATTTCAAGAGAGGCCTCCATAGCCGAATGGTAAAGGTTGGAAACCTCACATGTCATGTTTCAATTCTTCATGCTCATATACTGCCCGGTTGGCTTATGGAATGTCGGCGGTTGTAACCTGATGTCTGCCCAAGCCTGGAGCAATGCCTAGAAGTGCACCTTGTGGGTAGCGCAGTGTGACTATACCCAAACTACAAAGTCCCCCCAAAACTACAAAAAAAAACAACAACAACAAAAAACAACAAGAAACAACAACAACAAAATAAAATGTTCAAAAATATCTGTTAAAACAAATTTATTGAATACTTCATCTGTCAAATTCAGAACTTGGTCAAATGTGTCTTTAATTCATACTTACGAAGTTTGTGTGAGACATTGAAAGAAGGGAGATGTTTAATTATTTACAAATATGTAATCTACCGGTATCAGATAATCAGATAATCCTTACTAAATAATAGTACACACAAGTATATTGTTCCACTGCGCATGCTTGAGAGTCTTTTAGTCAGTGACATACGTACGAGTTACTAACTCCTACGTAGGAGATACTAAGTACTACGTAGGAGATACTAACTCTTACGTAGGAGATACTAAGTCCTACGTAGGAGATAATATGTCCTACGTAGGAGATACTAAGTCCTACGTAGGAGATACTAAGTCCTACGTAGGAGATAATATGTCCTACGTAGGAGATACTATGTCCTACGTAGGAGATATTAAGTACTATGTAGGAGATACTATGTCCTACGTAGGAGATACTTAGTCCTACGTAGGAGATACTATGTCCTACGTAGGAGATACTAAGTACTACGTAGGAGATACTAAGTCCTACGTAGGAGATAGTAAGTCGTACGTATGACAAATTTAAATCTCTCTGCTGGCACCAGGACGCTTCCATACGTTAACATGCGGTGACGTGAAAGCTTTTCTATGTTTTATGTACTGTTTTAGATTTAAGGGCATATTAGAATCAAAATTATTTATAGCAAAAGAGTGATTTGACACTATTTATACTCTTGGGCTGTAATATGTTGTACAAATAATTTCACTTGGTCTGCACCCTCATGCAATTATTACGACCGACATATAACTGCCCATTGTGCATAAATAGTGATAAAGCACACTTTTGCTATAAATTATTTCTTAATTAATACCCAATTGAAATTATGTTACATATGCATTAAATTTGTCAATTACCAAGAAAGGTAGTATATATAATTATAATATCAATTAATAACTTTACAATAAAATGTTTCTGAGTTTTCATTCATATGCAAAATGTGAGGGAAGCATGACCCATATGGTGCAACAACATAGAATGTGGGATCCAAAACCATGTCTTCTAACAACACTAGCAGAGCAGATTGTCAACTTTTCTGCTTAGCATTTTTGTACATGAGCCTTGCCATGAGAAAACCAGTATAATATGCTATTGCGACCACCATGGACCCAGACCAGCCTGCGCATCCACACAGTCTGGTCAGGATCCATGCTGTTCGCTAACAGTTTCTCTAATTGCAATAGGCTTTGAAAGTGTACAGCATGGATCTTGACCAGACTGCGTGGATCATCACAGTGCAGGTTGATCTGGATCCATGCTGGTCGCAAACGCACTACATTGGTTTTCTCATGGGGCGGCTCATATAGTCAAACGCGCTCAAACTCAAATAATTGAAACACCACCCTTTGATTGAACTTACCATCTGACAGCTGGAACTTCTGATTACTTTGTTGTCGAGTTCAAGTTAACATAGTTTGATTTTGAATAAGAGTGAATCATTCTATCATCACACTTCAAAATTTCAAGTAAATGACATTTTTAGGTGTTGAACAGTTTTTGTTGCATTTAAGTGGTCAGACTCTTCTTTCCTGATGCCGTCATTGGAATTGTGCCGGCAAGCAGCATTGTCATCAGATTCATATACTCTGATAAAGTTTCAGCATGTAGAGAGGGCTGTTATGTAGGCACTAGTTTACCAGTGGCATCACAAACTGTCAATCAGACATTCAGAAATAGTGCCAAGATACTTTTGAAAAGCTGCAATAATAGAAACATGCAGAAGATACCAAATGTCCAGAATGCAGACAGAGGGCAAATGCAAAAAAGTTGCTAAAATACAGGATTGACAGTGACTGCTTACCAACAATATACAATTGGATGTCAAATATTACCAGGTGAGTCATAGAGGATATTTGTTTGTTTCAGTGAAATATCAATTTTATTTCACAAGTGAGCATCAAAAACTGATATTTTCACGAGTGGCACAGCCACGAGTGAAAATGACTTTTTTTTGGTGCTCACGAGTGAAATAAAATTGATATTTCACTGAAACAAACAAATTTTCTTTTTATTTCATGTGTTAAACTCTGTACTTATGTTGTGTAATCTATAAAATGTTGAAAATCGTGGGAAAGGTCAGGAGAATGCATAACACAAATGACGTCATTTTAACAACGTCCTTGTCATTATGGTCCCCGGTATTCATAACGCTCGGTATACAATTGAACGTCAGTCATGAAGGAGAACCGGAACTAGTTCGGCAAAAACAGTGAAAAATAAAAATGATAATCTACTGTTTCAAAACTGTGGATTATCACTTTTATTTCACTGAGAAAACTCTATAATTCACTGGAAAACATAAAATAAAATAGTGTATTGAGCATACAAGGGAGTATTTTAACCCTTTCCCTGCTAAATTTCTAAAATAAACTTGTCCATCTTACAATTTGGACACTACCATTAACTGTTAAAAGGAGAGCTTACCAAAAAGATACTGACTGAATGGCAGACAGTGCAGTTCAAAATCAGACTGCATGTATGTGCCTACCCGGTATACTGGAATCAGTTATATTCAGCATGATAAGCATTAGGAAATTTCATGCTCCACTTCATGTAAATTCATGATTCTAAAAGTTAACTCTGCCTAATTTTTTGAGATGAAAATCTTGTGAATTGATGTGAAAATATTGGTTTTTTTTTGTCACTGCTTTTGTCTACAATGTACCTGGATGGCTATCATTTATTACCGGTACATTGGTATTTACTGAGTTATGGCCCTGTGAAATATAGCTGGACTATTTAAAGAATAGTGAGATATTCTATTTACTGGCAATCAGTGCCACACCTTGGTTAAATCTACATACAGGGTCATAAGAAACCATTGCATGTATTGGATTGAAACTTCACACAAAGCATCTTAGTTACGCTGATATCTTGGTTGAATTTCATGGAAATTTTGATCCTTTTTCCATTGTGTAAATTCAGTTAAAGTTTTGCCTGCAACCAACAGATACTGTCTAGCTGTCAGTAACAATTAAATGTGTTGGATTGAAACTTCACTCAACACTTTCCAGTCTTCAATCCTACTGAAATAACCAAGTTTGAGAACACTTGTTTGAGTGTTATATGAATCATTGACCTTTTTAACTTAACTTTTTTGGTGCAACTAAGTTTCAAGCTGTATATATTAGTATTAACTTCATGTATTGGATTGAAACACCCCACTATGCTTCCCTGTCATCAAACCTACTGAACTTCTAACCAAGTTAAATAACAGTTGGTTGAATTTGATATATATTATGACCCTTTTTGACAGACAGAATTAGGTGAAAGTTAAGCATGTAGCTGAATCTCAGAAACACCTATATATATTGGAATGAAATTTCAAGCAATGTTCCCAGTCATCAATCCTCTAAAATATGGGAAGTTTAGGAATTTCTTGTGGAAGGAATTTCTTGTGGAGAAGAGGTTTGTACAAGTACAGAATCCAGGAACACTGGTTAGGTTAACAGATATGCAGTATGCTGGGACCATAACTCTGTTCGGCTTTTTGTGGGCACTGTCCATGCGTCAGTCAGGTTGAATGGTGTCAAGCATACCACAGGAGTATTTGACCTAGAGTTGTCAAACCTCAAAAGATTGTTAATTTATTTTGCATATATATATAGTAATTTGATCCAAGTATATTTTATTTTTAAAGAGGAGTAAACTATACTGTTTATAGTATAAGATTTATGTATTATGACTTTTCCACAAGTTAAAAATTTTAATTTAAAATGCACAGAATTTCATTTTTTTTATTAGGTCTGAGTAACACCAACTTTCCAGGAAAAGAAAAGCTTTGACCTAATGGGCAATTTACATGCTGCCATGAAAATCCACCTTCCAGTTGATAACATGTAAGAACAACAATGTTAATTTATTATGAAGTATATAATATTGAAAGCTTTATTTACTTACATGAGATGGATTTGGTTACAGAATTATATTTTTATTAAAATGAGGAATTTGTGGGGTACATTGAGACATTTTTTTTCTTACAAATATAAGTGATATTAGAAAAATTGTTTTAGGATTTCGTACAAAAATGTATGTTTTACATGTTATCCTTATATTATAAAATAATGTAAGTGATATTAGAAAAATTGTTTTGTAATTTCAGACAAAAATACACTTTGGCAAATGAAGCAGAGATGAATATGTATCTATAGGAAATGTTTCAGGAACCAGCAAATGACCAAAGTTTAAAGAGGTGAGCCTTTTATATTAATATTATTATCAATGTCTTTGTAAATGTAAGTTCAATCAAACTATGTTTTATCCTTCTCCCTTTAGATGGTGTCTTAATAATTATATAATTAAGGGGACAATACATACAAGAAAAGCAAAGTGGGACACTATACTGGCAAGATGTTTTTAAATACAAATTTGATTGGTTATAGTCAGTCCTATTAGTCATAAACATCCAGTCAAACTCAAAAATGCTGAATGATGTTTTATCTTGTGCATGAACAGTAATGTTGTCATCATGGTGTCTAGAGGCATAGTCATTGTAGTCTATGGATGTTTTTTGTTCACTGCCATCATTTTCCTGTGGACAAGCAGTTATGTGGTCATTTTAGTGTCTGTATTTATTCACAGCCATCATTTACACTCGTATTCTACTCTGTAAAAGTGTAGTAAACTGCCTTAGTAAGTCAGACATTGTAATTCACATGTATAAATTAATGCTTAAGAATCTTTAGCTTACAGGTTACTTAGTTCTAGTTGTACCCCCCGACAACAAAGTTGTAAGGGGGGGTATACTGGTTTCAGGTTGTCTGTCTGTCTGTCTGTCTGTCCGTCCGTCTTGTGCGCTCCATCTCTCCTCATCCCCTTGACACAATTTAATGAAACTTCACACAAGTGTTCAGTAACAACAGTAGTTGTGCATGGGGCATATTAGGTTCTTTCAGAAAAAAAAATTGCAGAGTTACGGGACTTTGTTTTTTGTTACTATACTATATACATAGACACAATCTTGTGCGCTCCATCTCTCCTCATCCCCTTGACACAATTTAATGAAACTTCACACAAGTGATCAGTAACAACAGTAGTTGTGCATGGGGCATGTCAGGTTCTTTCAGAAAAAAAAATTGCAGAGTTACGGGACTTTGTTTTTTGTTACTATACTATATACATAGACACAATCTTATGCGCTCCATCTCTCCTCATCCCCTTGACACAATTTAATGAAACTTCACACAAATGATCAGTAACAACAGTAGTTGTGCATGGGGCATGTCAGGTTCTTTCAGAAAAATTTTTTGCAGAGTTACAGGACTTTGTTTTTTGTTACTATACTATATACATAGACACAATCTTGTGCGCACCATCTCTTCTTATCCTCTTGACACAATTTAATGAAACTTCACACAAGTGATTAGTAACAACAGTAGTTGTGCATGGGGCATGTTAGGTTCTTTCAGCAACAAAAATTGCAGAGTTATGGGACTTTATTTCTTGTTAATATACTAAGTACATACAGTCTGCGTATGCAATCTTGAGCGCGCCTAATCCTCCGAACCCTTGCACATAATTTAATGAAACTTCACACAAGTGATCAGTGCCAACACTAGTTGTGCATGGTGCATGTTACGTTCTTTTAGATAAATATTCTGCATAGTTATGGGACTTTGTTTTTTGTTACTATACTGTATACATACAGTCCACATAATTATGCAATCTTGTGTTTGTCAAATTGCAATGTACTGTGTCAGTGCATGAGGGGGGGGGGGTACATTCATCACCTTTAGTGATAGCTCTAGTTCAGTTTTGATAGAAGTTTAGATGATACATTTAATGGTGTGGATACTGGTAAAAATATAACACGGTAATGGAATTGCAATAATTTGATTTTGAGGGTGCACAGTTGGGACAAGCCTAATCATCTATAAGGTCCTACTTGTACATACACAGGTCAATTGGGAGAGCAAAGATTTATGGATTGCAGGGTCTTGAGTTCAATCCCTGGGCAAGGTGTTTGTTCTCCATGATGATTTGGTAACAGATGAGTTATTTCATCCTCCACCTCTGAATCATGTGGAGAAGTTGGCCGTTGCTGACAGAGAAAAGGTAAGTACTGGCACTGAACCCATTAACAACAGGCTTAACAGGAAAATATTCCAGTGAGGAACATAAGTATAGTTCTTGCACGCAGGTTCTGTTGTCAGTTCTGTATTAAACCCGGGATCTGTCCTAATTAAACGTTCAATCCACAGGCTGTTATTAGTCACCTACTGGTTGAAAACCATAGGAATGCGCTTTTCCGTCCGCCTATCATTTCGTCTGTCTTTCCATCCGTCCTTCTGTCCGTCAGCAATTTCGTGTCCAGTCCATAACTCTGTCTTCCATGGAGGGAATTTAATATTAATTTGCACAAATGTTCCCCATCATGAGATTATGTGTCTTGCACAACTTTCAGACCCCTATCTCAAGGGTCAAGGTCACACTTGGCAGTCAAATGTTAACATGGCATGAACAGGGTCTGTTTCGTGTCCGGTCCATAACTCTGTCATCCATGAAGGGATTTTAATATTACCTGGCACAAATGTTCCCCATGATGAGACAACGTGTCATGCGCAAAACCCGGACCCCTAGCTGAAAGGTCAAGGTCACAATTTGAGTTCAAAGGTCAGCAGAGCTTTTTTCCTGTCCATAACTCTGTCATCCATGAAGGTATTTTAATATTACTTGGCACAAATGTACCTCATGATAAGACGATGTGTCATGCACATCTTTCAGACCCCTAGCTTAAAGGTCAAGGTCACACTTGGCAGTCAAATGTTAACATGGCATGAATAGGGTCTGTTTCGTGTCCGGTCCATAGCTCAACCATCCATGAAGGTATTTTAATATTACTTGGCACAAATGTTCCCCATGATGAGATGACATGTCTTGCGCAAAACCCTGACCGCTAGCTCAAAGGTCAAGCTCACAATTGGAGGTCAAAAGTCAATAGGGTTTTTTCCTGTCTGGTCCAGAACTCTGACATCCATGAAGGGATTTTAATATTACTTGGCATAAATGTTCCCCATGATGAAACAACGTGTCATGTGCAACACCCAGAACCCCAGCTTAAAGGTTAAGGTCACACTTAGAGATCAAAGGTTAATGGGACATTTTTCTTGTCCGGTGTATAACTTTGTCATGCAAAACAGGATTTGAATATTACTTGACACAAATGTTCACCACTATGAGAGGGAGTGTCATGCACAAGAACCTGGTCCCTAGGTCGAAGGTCAAAGTCACACACAGATGCGAAAGATCAGATACAAGAATGACTTTGTCTGGAACACTTCTTCTTCATGTATGGAGGGATTTTTATGTAACTTGGCATAAATGTTCACTATCATGAGACAGATTGTTGTGTGCAAGAACCAGGTCCCTAGGTCTAAGGTCAAGGTCACGCTTAGATGACAAATGCCAAATTCAAGAATGACTTTGTCCGGAGCATTTCTTCTTTATGCATGGAGGGATTTTGATGTACCTTGGCACAAATGTTCACCACCATGAGGCAAGCTTGTTTTTATGCCCCCGAAGGGAGGCATATAGTTTTTGAATCATCTGTCTGTCTGTCGGTCTGTCGGTCTGTCAGTCTGTCGGTCTGTCCGCAATTTTCGTGTCCGGTCCATATCTTTGTCATCGATGGATGGATTTTCAAATAACTTGGCATGAATGTGTACCACAGTAAGAGGACGTGCAGTGCGCAAGACCCAGGTCCGTAGCTCAAAGGTCAAGGTCACACTTAGACGTTAAAGGATAGTGCATTGATGGGCGTGTCCGGTCCATATCTTTGTCATCGATTGATGGATTTTCAAATAACTTGGCATGAATGTGTACCACAGTAAGACGACGTGCAGTGCGCAAGACCCAGGTCCGTAGCTCAAAGGTCAAGGTCACACTTAGACATTAAAGGATAGTGCATTGATGGGCGTGTCCGGTCCATATCTTTGTCATCGATGGATGGATTTTCAAATAACTTGGCATGAATGTGTACCACAGTAAGACGACGTGCAGTGCGCAAGACCCAGGTCCGTAGCTCAAAGGTCAAGGTCACACATAGACGTTAAAGGATAGTGCATTGATGGGCATGTCCGGTCCATATCTTTGTCATCGATGGATGGATTTTCAAATAACTTGGCATGAATGTGTACCACAGTAAGACGACGTGTCACACGCAAGACCTAGGTCCATAGCTCAAAGGTCAAGGTCACACTTAGACGTTAAAGATCATTTTTCATGATAGTGCATTGATGGGCATGTCCGGTCCATATCTTTGTCATTCATGCATGGATTTTAAAATAGCTATGTATGAATGTGTGACACAGTAAGACGATGTGTCGCGCGCAAGACCCAGCTCCGTAGGTCAAAGGTCCTAAACTCTAACATCGGCCATAACTATTCATTCAAAGTGCCATCGGGGGCATGTGTCATCCTACGGAGACAGCTCTTGTTTAGAATTATTTCCCTTTGTTTTACTATAAATAGCTTATATTGTAACTTACTTATTACAGGCTGTAGGGAAAAATCGAGACCAGTTTTCTGTGGTACAACATGCATGTTACATCCAGTATTTATGCCCCCGAAGGGAGGCATATAGTTTTTGAACCATCTGTCGGTCTGTCAGTCTGTCAGTCTGTCCGCAATTTTCGTGTCCGGTCCATATCTTTGTCATCGATGGATGGATTTTCAAATAACTTGGCATGAATGTGTACCACAGTAAGACGATGTGTGGCGCGCAAGACCCAGGTCCTTAGCTCAAAGGTCAAGGTCAGACTTAGACGTTAAAGGTCATTTTTCATGATAGTGCATTCGTGTCCAGTCCATATCTTTGTCATCCATGGATGGATTTTCAAATAACTTGGCATGAATGTGTACCACAGTAAGATGACGTGTCGCGCGCAAGACCTAGGCCCGTAGCTCAAAGATCAAGGTCACACTTGGACGTTAAAGGTCATTTTTCTTGATAGTGCATTCGTGTCTGGTCCATATCTTTGTCATCCATGAATGGATTTTCAAATAACTTGGCATGAATGTGTACCACAGTAAGACGACGTGTCACGCGCAAGACCCAGGTCCGTAGCTCAAAGGTCAAGGTCACACTTAGACGTTAAAGATCATATTTCATGATAGTGCATTGATGGGCGTGTCCGGTCCATATCTTTGTCATTCATGCATGGATTTTTAAAATTATTGGGCATGAATGTGTACAACAGTAAGACGACGTGTTGCGTGCAAGACCCAGGTCCGTTGATCAAAGATCCTAAACTCTAACATCGGCCATAACTATTCATTCAAAGTGCCATCGGGGGCATGACTTGTGTCATCCTATGGAGACAGCTCTTGTTAGCGTATCTCTACCTGGTAAAGAGTTTTGTGTGGACTTATATGGATTTTTTTTTTTTTACTATAAATTATGTTACCTTTTTGATCATCCAAAAATGCTATATGAAAACAACTATAGGGTTTTATATATACAAATTTTAATCCAAGTCTTTTGTTTATAACATACTGTATATATAGTACAATATTGTTTATACATCATTGACAGACATCAGTTCATTATGCTATACTGCAGTAGAAAAAATTAGGTGCCTTCCAGTAGGGGACTTTTGTATTGCATGGCAATACTTCATTCACTTGTTAGAAGCTGACATAAGTACTCAGGTTCTCAAAAATTTAATGTTCAGGATGACCGAACTGACTTAATTAGTCAAGAAAAAGCCAGGAATAATTTTAAAACCACTTTCTGGGTTATTTCTAAGGCTTTTTCATAATTCTAAGTGCTGCATTAATAAATCTAATTATTATTCTACCACTTGATTATAAATAAGAAAAATCACACATTCTTAAGTAAACACCTAAGAATAAATCCAGTTTTATAAAATCATTTTTAATCTTTCTCTCATAAACACACATTCATTATTGCAAAGTTATAATACATTTATTGTCCATAAGTATTGACCTGGCACTCATGAATATTCTGTATACATTGTATTTCCATAAATTAATTTTTTATGTCCTAAGCTAAAAATTGATATAACTATTGCATATATATTTCTTAATTGACATGATGTCACAAGTGCAGGTAGCTGTGTGGACAAAGCATTTGGCTGTCAATCTCAGGGTTGTGAGTCCCAAATCCTACATCTGACCATAATTGTCTTCTTTTTTTTTCCAAATTTCATTTGCAAACAACTCATTTACCTGATCAAACTTAACATGGTTCATTTATTGAAAGTTATCCATTTTGACTGCTTAACAGAAAGTCAGATTTTACTGTTGTAGAGAAAGTCAAATAAAAGTCGTTTTAAAAGTATCTTAGATAAAAAGACATATTACTTGTCACCAACGTTTCCAGAAAATAAATACTAGAAGAGAAAACCATTAAAGTTACTGATTTGTGGTACATAACAAGAATGAAAGAATAAAAACAGGTGTGTGTGTGTGTTGGGGTTTAACATCTTTTTCAACAATTTTTCAGTCATATAAACGAGGGTGTCTACTTGTAGCAGTGAGCACAATGTCCAACTTTATGGTGCTGTCTCACTGGAATGTCACGCTGTAGACACGTGGCATGATATCCCACCCAGTCACATTATACTGACACGTGGCTGACCAGTCCTAGCACTATCCCCTGCTGAGCGCCAAGCGAGGAAGCTGCTAGTACCATTTTTTATATCTTTGGTATGATGCGGCCAGGAATTGAACCCACGACCACCCGCACTCAAAGCGGACGCTCTACCACTAGGCTACCGAGGATCGATAACATAACATTACATTACATTAAAATGTGATATAAGGAGATTCTGAACCATCAGTAACGTGCATGGAAGTCAGACTTCATACCACTATGCGACCGTGTCATCGGATTACTGTATGGGTTACTTTAGTGATAAAGATATTTTCAGAATACAAATATTGCTTTTATAAACAAAAACGTCAGAAAATATTTGCGGGGATTAATGAGTGCCAGGTCAATATTTATGGACAATATTTAGCAATACACTTCTACACTACAGTCACTGAAGATAATGTCAAAATATACACATAACTTTAAAAGGTGTCAGTATTGTCAATATGACTCTGTCCCCAATAAAATTCACAATAATTCCAGTTTATTCAAAGGTACACTAAAATTAAACTCATGAAGTCCTGATTTATTGTGTCCAAAGTTAGTAGAATTAGCTCTAAATTTCCAAATAATTCCCAATCCAAGAAGAAGTGTTAAATCCAATTTGAAACTAAAACAGCAAAGAAATTACTGATAAGCCAATGTTGATAGACAACCACCAAAATATTGCAATCTAATGAGCCGTTGACAATTTCCCAAATATTTAAACTAATTAAATCATATATTAATAAAATAAATGTCATAAAAAAACTAATTACATAAATATAAGCTAGAGGAAAAACTACATTTTATTGGAATATTTCAATTAAAAATAATAATGTAAAAGTTCTTAATCGCTGTTGAACTGACAGAATTGACATGGAGTTCACACAGGTTCTCCCCAAAATGTCCAACATGGCTACTAAAATCATCTCCATATCTAAAGTACAGGAGAAAAGGATTCTAAAAGACTGCAGAATTAAATTATATCAAAACTAGCATTATTGACTTGACAGTAAAATTTCAATCCTAAAAAAATTGTTAGATAATTCTAATAAATCAGTTTCATTGGCCATCTCTTTTCTTAGTAGAAAATTACTAGCAAAAAAATGTAAACCAAATGTACTTTTTTCAAGACTGAACATAGTGTCCTAAAACTTTATATATAGGTATATTAAATACAACACATTGAAGATAGAAAATATGGCAAAACATGAAATATGCATTTAGGAGCAAGTACTTGTTTCTACAGCAGCTCAGTCCAGGGTGGGAAAGTTATCAATATCAACCAGATTAGCATGAAACTTTCACCACAGTTGCATAATAAGATGCTCCCTATGTCAATGTCTTTGAAACAGTGCAGAGTAGTATATTCACAAAGATATGAACAAAGATATTCACAATAAGCAAAATATTTTTAGCCAAAAACCAGGTTTACCTCACATACCATTGAAACTAAACACATTTTACAAAGAAAATGTAAAACTAGATTAAAACTATATCATATCCTGAATTAACAGAAATCATAAAAGATGATTGTTAAAATAATTGGAGAACTATTTAAAAGACATTGGATACATTTTCCTATTTACATTTGTAGATGTTGTATGATTTCTGGACCTGAGGTCCAAGGAGAAGGTTAAGTTCATAGAAATGTCTCATGATATTGATGGCTAGGTGGGGGTAATTTATTGAATATCAAGAACAATACAGGATATTTTTAGCTCACCTGTCACAAAAAGACAAGGTGAGCTTTTGTGATCACGCGGTGTCCGTCGTCCGTCCGTCAGTCCGTGCGTGCGTGCGTGCGTCAGTCCGTAAACTTTTGCTTGTGACCACTCTAGAGGTCACATTTTTCATGGGATCTTTATGAAAGTTGGTCAGAATGTTCACCTTGATGATATCTAGGTCAAGATCAAACTGGGTCATGTGCCGATAAAAACTAGGTCAGTAGGTTTAAAAATAGAAAAACCTTGTGACCTCTCTAGAGGCCATATATTTCATAAGATCTTCATGAAAATTGGCCAGAATGTTCACCTTGATGATATCTAGGTCAAGTTCGAAACTGGGTCATGTGCCATCAAAAACTAGGTCAGTAGGTCTAAACATAGAAAAACCTTGTGACCTCTCTAGAGGCCATATATTTCACAAGATCTTCATGAAAATTGGTCAGAACGTTTACCTTGATGATATCTAGGTCAAGTTCGGAACTGGGTCACGTGCCGTCAAAAACTAGGTCAGTAGGTCAAATAATAGAAAAACCTTGTGACCTCTCTAAAGGCCATATTTTTCATGGGATCTTTATGAAAGTTGGTCTGAATGTTCAGCTTGATGATATCTAGGTCAATTTTGAAACTGGGTCATGTGCGGTCAAAATCTAGGTCAGTAGGTCTAAAAATAAATAAACCTTGTGACCTCTCTAGAGGCCATATATTTCATGAGATCTTCATGGAAATTAGTCAGAATGTTTACCTTGATGATATCTAGGTCAAGTTCGAAAGTGGGTCACATGCCTTCAAAAACTAGGTCAGTAGGTCAAATAATAGAAAAACATTGTGACCTCTCTAGAGGCCATATTTTTCATGGGATCTGTATGAAAATTGGTCTGAATGTTCACCTTGATAATATCTAGGTCAAGTTCGAAAGTGGGTCACGTGTCATCAAAAACTAGGTCAGTAGGTCAAATAATAGAAAAACCTTGTGACCTCTCTAAAGGCCATATTTTTCATGGGATCTGTATGAAAATTGGTCTGAATGTTCATCTTGATGATATCTAGGTCAAGTTTGAAACAGGGTCATGTGCGGTCGAAAACTAGGTCAGTAGGTCTAAAAATAGAAAAAACTTGTGACCTCTCTAGAGGCCATACTTGTGAATGGATCTCCGTAAAAATTGGTCAGAATGTTCATCTTGATGATATCTAGGTCAAGTTTGAAAGTGGGTCACGTGCCTTCAAAAAGTAGGACAGTAGGTCAAATAATGAAAAAACCTTGTGACCTCTCTAGAGGCCATATTTTTCATGGGATCTGTATGAAAGTTGGTCTGAATGTTTATCTTGATGATATATAGGTCAAGTTTGAAACTGGGTCAACTGCGGTCAAAAACTAGGTCAGTAGGTCTTGAAATAGAAAAACCGTGTGACCTCATTAGAGGCCATACCCTTGAATGGATCTTCATGAAAATTGGTCAGAATGTTCATCTTGATGATATCTAGGTCAAGTTCGAAACTGGGTCACGTGCCTTAAAAAACTAGGTCAGTAGGTCAAATAATAAAAAAAACCTTGTGGCCTCTCTAGAGGCCATACTTTTCATGGGATCTGTATGAAAGTTGGTCTGAATGTTCATCTTGATGATATCTAGGTCAAGTTTGAAACTGGGTCAACTGCGGTCAAAAACTAGGTCAGTAGGTCTAAAATTAGAAAAATCTTTTGACCTCTCTAAAGGCCATATTTTTCAATGGATCTTCATAAAAATTGATCTGAATGTTCACCTTGATGATATCTATGTCAGTTTCGAAACTGGGTCACGTGCGGTCAAAAACTAGGTTAGTAGGTATAAAAATAGAAAAACCTTGTGACCTCTCTAGAGGCCATATTTTTCATGAGATCTTCATGAAAATTAGTGAGAATGTTCACCTTGATGATATCTAAGTAAAATTCAAAACAGGGTCACGTACCTTTGAAAACTAGGTCAATAGGTCAAATAATAGAAAAACCTTGTGACCTCTCTAGAGACCATATTTTTCAACGGATCTTCATGGAAATTGGTCAGAATTTTTATCTTGATAATATCTAGGTCAAGTTCAAAACTGGGTCACATGAGCTCAAAAACTAGGTCACTATGTCAAATAATAGAAAAAACGATGTCATACTCCAAACTGGGTCATGTGGGAAGAGGTGAGCGATTCATGACCATCATGGTCCTCTTGTTTCACTAAGCACTTGTTATGTTTGATATCGATGTGTATTTTATGCCTAATTATTAAATGATTTTACAGTTATGCAGATTCTTTTAATTGATATAATTTTGTTGCATCCATTGATAGTATATTCAAGTAGCAGCAACTATTAAAAAGGTTCAAAAGAGGACACACATTGATGTGATGGACTAATAAAAGTTCAAAATGGCAGGGAAATAGGGAATGGATTCAGCTAAACACATTGATTGTTTTAATTTCCTGTATACTGTATCAGACTATATCATATACTTCAATGTTGTTATCTCCAAACGTACTGACGATCAGCTTGGTCATTTGCTGATTACAAGCAACAGCAGGACAGTTCTCTTTTCTGGCTTCAGACTTGATTACCTTCCCAATAAACTGTCCTCTAGGTCGAAACTGCAGCACATTGTTGTAACCTCTGGAGGCAACAAGCAAACTACCACTGCTGGTCTGAAATATTCCCCAGGGACTTTGTATCTCTGGACCATTGAAGTTCCTGATAACCTGTCCATTATTGTCTAATATGATGAGTCCATTATTTCGACAAGTAACATATATTTTGGAACCATCCTCACTGACAGCCAGATTCATTATATTTAATTCCCTCTTTTTTGAAGGCTTCATACTGATACACTTCAGCTTTCTGCCTGGTACACTGTATGCATACACTGATGTATGCTTATCGGAAGTGTACAAGTCCATACTGATACATTTCAGCTTTCTGCCTGATACACTGTATACATACACTGATGTATGTTTGTCTGAAATGTACAGATTGCCATCTGCATGGGCCAGACCATAACATACAAAGTCAGTTTTTATTTCATTTGTTTTTCTCATTTCATTGCTATGGGAAATAAGATGGATTTCATTTTTCATATACAGACTTACAGCAACTTCGTGTTTGTTGATGGGACACATTTGCCACGAATAGCAAGGAAGATCATAGTACTCCTTAACAGTGTAAGAGGAACTGTCTAAACGTTTCAGCTTCTTGTTGATGTTATCACACAGTATTACTGATCCATCTTCCAGGTAGCAGACAGAGCTTATATTACAGACTTCTGTATCTGATGGAGTTTTCACATTACATGTCTTTTTATTTTTTACTTGAAGTAGAGAATCTTTCTCTGCTACTTTCAACAGCATATTCGTTTCTTTCAACTTTGGCAGTATTATCTGATCAGGAATTATTTTTATATTTTTGCTACGAAATCCAGCTTTACTTTCCTCTACACAGACTTTTGCATCACTTGCTACCTTTATCCCCTTCTTTGCATTAACAAACTCCTGGGAAACATTATTTTTCACTGATGCTAATTTATCTTTAGCTGAAGTAACACTAGCTTGATTTTTCTGCAGCAAACTCATTCTGTCTTCTATCTCTTTCATCAGAAGTTTGAATTTATCTTCTGTATCAGCTATCGAGTTCTGCTCCATTTCATCAAGCCTGGCATTGACTTCTTGTCTAAATTTTCTGATTTCTTCAATTGAATCTGCCTTACTTTTCAGGAGTTCTTGTCTTGCTTGTTGAAAGTCATCAAGGTATTCATCTAAGATCTTGGCAGAGGCTTCAAGTTCCTGTTGAATTTTCTTTGGATTTTCTGTTCTGGCATTGTTCTGTATGAAGTCAGGTATGTAGAGAATATCCTGACACATCCTGAAAAATAGGACAATATTTTTATATACCTGAAAGTTTTGTGTCTGTGGTTTGGTGTCTGTAAGAGTTTTACAGCCTGGAGTCTACTAACATTTGAGTAAAGTTGAACCTGCATAAGCGGCCACCTGAATTAAGCAGCCAATCAGATAATTTCCAAATATGATTTTTAGCACGACTATTCAAAGACTAGTAGAGCTATTTGACTCGCCCATGTGTCGGCGTCCGCATCGCTGTCCACGTCGGGGTCCAAATTTGTTTAAATTTTTGTATGTAAGTTGGTATCTCAGAAACCACTTGTGGGAATGGATTGAAACTTCACAAACGTATTCACTATGATAAACTGACTTACATTGCACAGATTCCATAACTCTATTTTGCTTTTTTACAAAATTATGCCCCTTTTTCGACTTTGGTTAAGGTTTTGTATATAAGCTGGTATCTCAGTACTCACTAATGGGAATGGGTTTAAACATCACACACTTGTTCACTGTCATGATCTTACATACACTAAGCAGGTCCCATAGCTCTACTTTGTTTGTTTTTTTTTTTAAATTATGCCCCTTCTTCCACTTAGCATTTTTAGGTCACCTGTCACAAAGTGACAAGGTGAGCTTTTGTGATCGCGCAGCGTCCGTCGTCTGTGCGTCCGTCCGTAAACTTTTGCTTGTGACCACTCTAGAGGTCACATTTTTCATGGGGTCTTTATGAAAATTGGTCAGAATGTTCACCTTGATGATATCTAGGTCAAGTTCGAAACTGGGTAACGTGCGGTCAAAAACTAGGTCAGTAGGTCTAAAAATAGAAAAACATTGTGACCTCTCTGGAGGCCATATTTTTCACAAGATCTTCATGAAAATTGGTCAGAATGTTCAACTTGATGATATCTAGGTCAGGTTTGAAACTGGGTCACGTGCCTTCAAAAACTAGGTCAGTAGGTCAAATAATAGAAAAACCTTGTGACCTCTCTAGAGGCCATATTTTTTATGGGATCTGTATGAAAGTTGGTCTGAATGTTCGTCTTGATGATATCTAGGTCAAGTTCGAAACTGGGTCATGTGCCCTTAAAAACTAGGTCAGAAGGTCAAATAATAGAAAAACCTTGTGACCTCTCTAAAGGCCATATTTTTCATGGGATCTGTATGAAAGTTGGTCTGAATGTTCGTCTTGATGATATCCAGGTCGAGTTCGAAACTGGGTCACGTGTGGTCAAAAACTAGGTCAGTAGGTCTAAAAATAGAAAAACCTTGTGACCTCTCTAGAGGCCATATTTTTCACAAGATCTTCATGAAAATTGGTCAGAATGTTCAACTTGATGATATCTTGGTCAAGTTCGAAACTGGGTCACGTGCCATCAAAAACTAGGTCAATAGGTCAAATAATAGAAAAACCTTGTGACCTCTCTAGAGGCCATATTTTCCATGATATCTGTATGAAAGTTGGTCTGGATGTTCACCTTGATGATATCTAGGTCAAGTTTGAAACTGGGTCACGTGCGGTCAAAATCTAGGTCAGTAGATATAAAAATAGAAAAACCTTGTGACCTCTCTGGAGCCCATACTTTCAAATGGATCTTCATGAAAATTGGTCAGAATGTTCACCTTGATGATATCTAGGTCAAGTTTGAAACTGGGTCACGTGCGGTCAATAACTAGGTCAGTAGATCAAATAATAAAAAAACCTTGTGACTTATCTAGAGGCCATATTTTTCATGGGATCTGTATGAACGTTGGTCTGAATGTTTATCTTGATGATATCTAGGACAAGTTTGAAACTGGGTCAACTGCGGTCAAAAACTAGGTCAGTAGGTCTAAAAATAGAAAATCCTTGTGACCTCTCTAGAGGCCATACTTTCAAATGGATCTTCATGAAAATTGGTCAAAATGTTGATCTTGATGATATCTAGGTCAAGTTCGAAACTGGGTCACGTGCGGTTAGTAACTAGGTCAGTAGGTCAAATAATAAAAAAACCTTGTGACCTCTCTAGAGGCCATATTTTTCAAAGAATTTTCATGAAAATTGGTCAGAATTTTTGTCTTGATGATATCTAGGTCAGGTTCAAAACTGGGTCACATGAGCTCAAAAACTAGGTCACTGTGTCAAATAATAGAAAAAACAACGTCATACTCAGTTCAAAACTGGGTCATGTGGGAACAGGTGAGCGATTCAAGACCATCATGGTCCTCTTGTTTGGTTAAGTTTTTGTATGTAAGCTGGAATCTCAGTATCCACTAATGGGAATGCATTGAAACTTCACACACTTGTTCACTGTCATGATCTGACATGTAATGCACAGGTTCTATAACTCTACTTTGCATCTTTACAGAATTATGCCCCTTTTTCGACTTAGAAATTTTTGGGTAAGATTTTGTATGTAAGCTGGTATTTCAGTATCCACTAATGGGAATGGATTGAAACTTCACACACTTGTCCAGTGTCATAAGCTTATATGCACTGTGCAGGTTCCATAACCGTGTTTTGCATTTTTACAAGATTATTTCCCTTTTTTGACTTTCATCTTCATTCAATTGACAAGGCTGTTGAATAGTCAAGTGTTGCCGTCCTCCAACAGCTCTTGTTTATTGTACCCCCCGACAACAAAGTTGTAAGGGGGGGTATACTGGTTTCAGGTTGTCTGTCTGTCTGTCCGTCTGTCTGTCTGTCCATCTGGTCGTCTGTCCGTCTGTCCGTAGACGCAATCTTGTGCGCACCATCTCTCCTTATCCCCTTGACACAATTTAATGAAACTTCACACAAGTGATCAGTACAAACAGTAGTTGTGCATGGGGCATGTTAGGTTATTTTAGAAAAAAATTTTGCAGAGTTATGGGACTTTGTTTTTTTGTTACTATACTATATACATAGACACAATCTTGTGGGCACCATCTCTTCCTCATTCCCTGGACACAATTTAATGAAACTTCACACAAGTGATCAGCACCAACAGTAGTTGTGCATGGGGCATGTTAGGTTCTTTTAGAAAAAAATTTTGCAGTGTTATGGGACTTTGTTTTTTGTTACTTTACTATATACATAGACACAATCTTGTGCGCACCATCTCTCCTCATCCCCTTGACACAATTTGATGAAACTTCACACAAGTGATCAGTAACAACAGTAGTTGTGCACTGGGCATGTTAGGTTCTTTCAGAAAATTTTTTTCCAGAGTTATGGGACTTTGTTTTTTTGTTACTATACTATAGACATAGTCACAATCTTGTGGGCACCATCTCTCCTCATCCCCTTTACACAATTTAATGAAACTTCACGCAACTGATCAGTAACAACAGTAGTTGTGCATGGGGCATGTTAGGTTCTTTCAGCGAAAAAATTGCAGAGTTATGGGACTTTCTTTCTTGTTAACATACTATGTACATACAGTCTGCATATGCAATCTTGTGCGTGCCTGATCTACCAAACCCTTGCACACAATTTAATGAAACTTCACACAAGTGATCAGTACCAACCGTAGTTGTGCATGGGGCATGTTACATTCCTTTAGATAAATATTCTGCATAGTTATGGGACTTTGTTTTTTGTTACTATACTGTATACATACAGTCTATATACATACAGTCCACATAACTATGCAGTCTTGTGTGTGTCAAATTGCAATGTACTGTGTCAGTGCATGCGGGGGGTACATTCATCACCTTTAGTGATAGCTCTAGTTATTCACTACCAAATGTGGAGAGATATTATTTTGGTATTATCTGTCCATCTTTCTAAGCAAACAAGAGGACATATGTTGGGTACCAAAAAAAAATAGGTAACAGTAAATTCTATTATTGATTCTATACTGCTAACCAGATACTTTCTTTAGCTTATTGGATGCTTTGTAACATAAGAAATACCTTGTAAATGTATGCTTTTAATAATGTCAACCTGTTCAATGGCTTGGAATCATATCTATGACTTTGGTTTGGAGTATTTAAATAAAACATAGTAGAAATATCAACTGCTGGAGGGAAACGCCACCCTGTAAGCCCTTGTAAGGCAAGATTTTGGCCCTTTGTACATGTACATGTATATTGCATAAATAGTGTTTTTATTTCATTTTTGTCCGTTAAGAGTCATATCTCAGATACGGTTTAAAGGATTTCAATAAAACATGTTAATAATGTTAATTGTAATTGGGAAATATGGTCTTGCAAGTTCAGTGAGATTGCTTCAGGAACACATTAGCTATGGCCCTTTGTATATATACATATTATGTTTTTTGTTGGATTTGTCTGTGCAAAATTAAATGCAGTTGCAATTTTGAGATCCATTTTTGCTATGAGATATTGTAATCAAACTTTTTATATATGTAGCTTAGAGACTGGTATAATGTGTGCATTGCTGTTACTGTAAATAGAATATTTGTTTCTGCCCAATTAATTCAGTAAGGAATAGCTGTTTGACCAAAGCTTGTATGGAGGGTTAAAATGAGAATAAAATGGTTTTCCTGCATTAATTTCAGTTAGGAATTAGGTAAGCAGGCCAAACCTTGTAAATAGGTGGAGTTCATAGAGACCAATATTTTTGTTTGCATTTTGGGTAGCTTAGGTCAGGGTCATTGTTACTACATGTAATTATAGAAACATTATTAATCCCCTACCACAAGTGGTGGGGGATTATAGGAATGGTCTCTGTCCGTCCTTCCATCCTTCCATAACATTTTATATCTGCTCTGTAGCTCCTAAACCCCTTGAAGGATTTTCATGAAACTTGGGTCAAATGATCACCTCATCAAAACGATGTGCAGAATTCATGAGTCAGCCATGTCGGCTCAAGGTGAAGGTCACAACTCAAGGTCCGAAGTTTGAGCCTTCCATTTTGTGTTTGCTCTATATCTCCTAAACCCCTTGAAGGATTTTCATGAAACTTGGATCAAATGATCACCTCATCAAGTCGATGTGCAGAACTCATGAGTCAGCCAGGTTGGCACAAGGTCAAGGTCACAACTCCGGGTCAAAAGTTTGAGCCTTCCATTTTGTGTCCGCTCTGTATCTCCTAATTCCCTTGAAGGATTCATATGACACCTGGTTCAAATGATCACCTATCCAAGACGATGTGCAGAACTCATGAGTCAGCCATTCTCCTAAATGCTTTCAAGGAATTTCATCAAACTTGGATCAAATGATCACCTCATCAAGAACTCACGAGTTAGCCATGTCAGCTCAAGGTCAAGGTCACAACTCAAGGTTAAAAGTTTGAGCTCTGTATCTATTAAACTCCATAAAGGATTTTCATGAAACTTTGGTCAAATAATCACCTCATCAAGAAGATGTGCAGAATTCATGGGTCAGCCATGTCAGTTCAAGGTCAAGGTCACCACTCAAGGTCAAATGTTTACCCTTTCACTATCCATAACAGTGGTGGGGGATTTAGCTGTCTTTCAGACTGCCTTGTTTTCAGTGAAGTGAGTAGCTTTCATAGAGACTGAAATTCAAGTTTGTTGAAAGAAAAAGCTTTCTTCAAAGGTGAAATGTTACCCAGTTTGGCAGCAGATACCAGTTCTCTAGATTTGTTTGTTTCATGTTTTTTTAAGCTTTTAATTCTCCACCATGAGTGGTGGTGGGTTATAGGAATGGTCTCTGTGAGTCCTTCCATAACATTTTGTGTCCGCTCTGTATCTCCTAAACCCCTTGAAGGATTTTCATGAAACTTGGGTCAAATGATCACCTCATCAAGACGATGTGCAGAACCCATGAATCAGCCATGTCGGTTCAAGGTCAATGTCCTAAGCCCCTTGAAGGATAATCATGAAACTTGGATCGAATGATGTTCTCATCAAGACGATGTGCAGAGCCCAAGGTCAAGGCCACAACTCAAGGTCAAAGATTTGAGCCTCTGTATCTGCTAAACCCCTTGAAGGATTTTCTTAAAACTTGGGTCAAATGATCACCTCATCAAGGAGATGTGCAGAACTCATGAGTCAGCCTTGTCTGCTCAAGGTCAAGGTCACAACTCCTGGTCAAAGGTTTGAGTCTTCAATTTTGTGTCCGCTGTGTATCTCCTAATCCCCTTGAAAGATTATATGAAACCTGGATCAAATGATCACCTATCCAACAGGATGTGCAGAACTCATGAGTCAGCCATGCCGGCTCAAGGTCAATGTCACAACTTGGGGTCGAAGGTTTGAGCCTTCCATTTTGTGTCTGCTCTGTATCTCCTAAACCCCATGAAGGATTTTCATCAAACTTGGGTCAGATGGTCACCTCATCAAGAACTCACGAGTTAGCCATGTCAGCTCAAGGTCAAGGTCACAACTCAAGGTTAAAAGTTTGAGCTCTGTATCTATTAAACTCCATAAAGGATTTTCATGAAACTTTGGTCAAATAAGCACCTCATCAAGACGATGTGCAGAATTCATGGGTCAGCCGTGTCAGTTCAAGGTCAAGGTCACCGCTCAAGGTCAAATGTTTACCCTTTCACTATCCATAACAGTGGTGGAGATTTAGCTGTCTTTCAGACTGCCTTATTTAAATAAGATTTTTAGCTCACCAGAGCACAAAGTGCTCAAGGTGAGCTATTGTGACCAGTAATTGTCCGTCAAGCGTCGTCCGTCAACATTTGCCTTGTGAACACTCTAGAGACCACATTTTTGAAACAATCTTTATGAAACTTGGTCAGATTGTTTGTCTTGGTGATCTCTAGATAAAGTTTGAAACTGGGTCATGTGGGGTCAAAAACTAGGCCAGTAGGTCAGATCAAAGGAAAAGCTTGTGAACACTAGAGACCACATTTTTGACCCAATCTTTGTGAAACTTGGTCAGAATGTTTGTCTTGATGATCTCTAGGTCAGATTTGAAACTGGGTCATGTTGGGTCAAAAACTAGGTCAGTAGGTCAGATC